>NC_044558.1:76039948-76282576 GCF_007565055.1 Rhinopithecus roxellana
GTTAATGGACTGCTCCACGAAACATAAGTGAAACTCTGTGAGATGAATTCACACATCACCAAGAAGTTTCTAAGAAAGCTTTTTCTATTTTTGGAATATTTCCTTTGTCACTGTAATGTTCATTGCGCTATGAAGTATCTAATTGCAGATTTCCAGAAAACTGTGCTAACAAACTGATCACTGAAGAGAAACGTGTAACTCTGTGAGTTGCATTCACACATGGCAATGCAGTTTCTCAGAAAGCTTCTCTTTAGTTATTATGTGAGGATATTTCCTTTATCACCATGGGCCCCAAAGGCTCCCAAATATCACTTTGCAGATTCCAAAAGAGTGTTAGCAAACTGCTTCTTGAGGCAGAGGTTGTAACTCTGTGAGATGAACTCACAGATCAGAAAGAAGTTTCTCAGAAAGCTTCTTTCACGTTTTGAACGGAGAAATTTCCTTTATCAGTAGGCCTCAATGTGATCCAAAGAAGCCCTTCTCAGTTTCCCCAAAGACAGTGTTAATGGACTGCTCCACGAAACATAAGTGTAACTCTGTGAGATGAATTCACACATCACCAAGAAGTTTCTAAGAAAGCTTCTTTCTAGTTTTCATGTGGATATTTCCTTTGTCACTGTAATGTTCATTGCGCTATGAAGTATCTAATTGCAGATCTCCAGAAAACTGTGCTAACAAACTGATCACTGAAGAGAAACGTGTAACTCTGAGTTGCATTCACACATGGCAATGCAGTTTCTCAGAAAGCTTCTCTTTAGTTATTATGTGAGGATATTTCCTTTATCACCATGGGCCCCAATGCTCCAAATATCACTTTGCAGATTCCACGAAAGAGTGTTAGCAAACTCTTCTTGAGGCAGAGGTTGTAACTCTGTGAGATGAACTCACAGATCAGAAAGAAGTTTCTCAGAAAGCTTCTTTCACGTTTTGAACGGAAGAAATTTCCTTTATCAGCTTAGGCCTCAATGTGATCCAAAGAAGCCCTTCTCAGTTTCCCAAAGACAGTGTTAAGGACTGCTCCACGAAACATAAGTAACTCTGTGAGATGAATTCACACATCACCAAGAAGTTTCTAAGAAAGCTTCTTTCTAGTTTTCATCTGTGGATATTTCCTTTGTCACTGTAATGTTCATTGCGCTATGAAGTATCTAATTGCAGATTTCCAGAAAACTGTGCTAACAAACTGATCACTGAAGAGAAACGTGTAACTCTGTGAGTTGCATTCACACATGGCAATGCAGTTTCTCAGAAAGCTTCTCTTTAGTTATTATGTGAGGATATTTCCTTTATCACCATGGCCCCAATAGGCTCCCAAATATCACTTTGCAGATTCCACGAAAGAGTGTTAGCAAACTCTTCTTGAGGCAGAGGTTGTAACTCTGTGAGATGAACTCACAGATCAGAAAGAAGTTTCTCAGAAAGCTTCTTTCACGTTTTGAACGGATGAAATTTCCTTTATCAGCTTAGGCCTCAATGTGATCCAAAGAAGCCCTTCTCAGTTTCCCCAAAGACAGTGTTAATGGACTGCTCCACGAAACATAAGTAACTCTGTGAGATGAATTCACACATCACCAAGAAGTTTCTAAGAAAGCTTCTTTCTAGTTTTCATCTGTGGATATTTCCTTTGTCACTGTAATGTTCATTGCGCTATGAAGTATCTAATTGCAGATCTCCAGAAAACTGTGCTAACAAACTGATCACTGAAGAGAAACGTGTAACTCTGTGAGTTGCATTCACATGGCAATGCAGTTTCTCAGAAAGCTTCTCTTTAGTTATTATGTGAGGATATTTCCTTTATCACCATGGCCCCTATAGGCTCCCAAATATCACTTTGCAGATTCCACGAAAAGAGTGTTAGCAAACTGCTTCTTGAGGCAGAGGTTGTAACTCTGTGAGATGAACTCACAGATCAGAAAGAAGTTTCTCAGAAAGCTTCTTTCACGTTTTGAACGGATGAAATTTCCTTTATCAGCTTAGGCCTCAATGTGATCCAAAGAAGCCCTTCTCAGTTTCCCCAAAGACAGTGTTAATGGACTGCTCCACGAAACATAAGTGTAACTCTGTGAGATGAATTCACACATCACCAAGAAGTTTCTAAGAAAGCTTCTTTCTAGTTTTCATCTGTGGATATTTCCTTTGTCACTGTAATGTTCATTGCGCTATGAAGTATCTAATTGCAGATTCCAGAAAACTGTGCTAACAAACTGATCACTGAAGAGAAACGTGTAACTCTGTGAGTTGCATTCACACATGGCAATGCAGTTTCTCAGAAAGCTTCTCTTTAGTTATTATGTGAGGATATTTCCTTTATCACCATGTGCCCCTATGGGCTCCCAAATATCACTTTGCAGATTCCACGAGAAGAGTGTTAGCAAACTTCTTCTTGAGGCGTTGTAACTCTGTGAGATGAACTCACAGATCAGAAAGAAGTTTCTCAGAAAGCTTCTTTCACGTTTTGAACGTAATGAAATTTCCTTTATCAGCATAGGCCTCAATGTGATCCAAGGAACCCTTCTCAGATTCCCCAAAGACAGTGTTAATGGACTGCTCCACGAAACATAAGTGTAACTCTGTGAGATGAATACACACATCACCAAGAAGTTTCTAAGAAAGCTTCTTTCTAGTTTTCATCTGTGGATATTTCCTTTGTCACTGTAATGTTCATTGTGCTACGAAGTATCTAATTGCAGAATTCCAGAAAACTGTGCTAACAAACTGATCACTGAAGAGAAACGTGTAACTCTGTGAGTTGCATTCACATTGGCAATGCAGTTTCTCAGAAAGCTTCTCTTTAGTTATTATGTGAGGATATTTGCTTTATCACCATGGGCTGCAATAGAGTCCCAAATATCACTTTGCTGATTCCAAGAAAAGAGTGTTAGCAATCTTCTTCTTGAGGCAGAGTTTGTAACTCTGTGAGATGAACTCACAGATCAGAAAGAAGTTTCTCAGAAAGCTTCTTTCACGTTTTGAACTTATGAAATTTCCTTTATCAGCGTAGGCCTCAATGTGATCCAACGAAGCCCTTCTCAGATTCCTCAAAGACAGTGTTAATGGACTGCTCCAAGAAACATAAGTGTAACTCTGGGAGATGAATTCACACATCACCAAGAAGTTTCTAAGAAAGCTTCTTTCTAGTTTTCATCTGTGGATATTTCCTTTGTCACTGTAATGTTCATTGTGCTATGAAGTATCTAATTGCAGATTTCCAGAAAACTGTGCTAACAAACTGATCACTGAAGAGAAACGTGTAACTCTGTGAGTTGCATTCACACATGGCAATGCAGTTTCTCAGAAAGCTTCTCTTTAGTTATTATGTGAGGATATTTCCTTTATCACCATGTGCCCCTATGGGCTCCCAAATATCACTTTGTAGATTCCACGAGAAGAGTAGTTAGCAAACTTCTTCTTGAGGCAGAGGTTGTAACTCTGTGAGATGAACTCACAGATCAGAAAGAAGTTTCTCAGAAAGCTTCTTTCACGTTTGAACGGATGAAATTTCCTTTATCACGTACGCCTCAATGTGATCCAAGGAAGCCCTTCTCAGATTCCTCAAAGACAGTGTTAATGGACTGCGCCACGAAACATAAGTGTAACTCTGTGAGATGAATTCACACATCACCAAGAAGTTTCTAAGAAAGCTTCTTTCTAGTTTTCATCTGTGGATATTTCCTTTGTCACTGTAATGTTCGTTGCGCTATGAAGTATCTAATTGCAGATCTCCAGAAAACTGTGCTAACAAACTGATCACTGAAGAGAAACGTGTAACTCTGTGAGTTGCATTCACACATGGCAATGCAGTTTCTCAGAAAGCTTCTCTTTAGTTATTATGTGAGGATATTTCCTTTATCACCATGTGCCCCTATGGGCTCCCAAATATCACTTTGCAGGTTCCACGAGAAGAGTGTTAGCAAACTTCTTCTTGAGGCAGAGGTTGTAACTCTGTGAGATGAACTCACAGATCAGAAAGAAGTTTCTCAGAAAGCTTCTTTCACATTTTGAACGGATGAAATTTCCTTTATCAGCGTAGGCCTCAATGTGATCCAAAGAAGCCCTTCTCAGATTCCTCAAAGACAGTGTTAATGGACTGCTCCACGAAACATAAGTGTAACTCTGTGAGATGAATTCACACATCACCAAGAAGTTTTTGAGAAAGCTTCTTTCTAGTTTTCATCTGTGGATATTTCCTTTGTCACTGTAATGTTCATTGTGCTATGAAGTATCTAATTGCAGATTTCCAGAAAACTGTGCTACAAACTGATCACTGAAGAGAAACGTGTAACTCTGTGAGTTGCATTCACACATGGCAATGCAGTTTCTCAGAAAGCTTCTCTTTAGTTATTATGTGAGGATATTTCCTTTATCACCATGTGCCCCTAAGGGCTCCCAAATATCACTTTGTAGATTCCACGAGAAGAGTATTAGCAAACTTCTTCTTGAGTCAGAGTTTGTAACTCTGTGAGATGAACTCACAGATCAGAAAGAAGTTTCTCAGAAAGCTTCTTTCACGTTTTGAACTTATGAAATTTCCTTTATCAGCGTAGGCCTCAATGTGATTTAAGGAAGCCCTTCTCAGATCCCTCAAAGACAGTGTTAATGGACTGCTCCACGAAACATAAGTGTAATTCTGTGAGATGAATTCACACATCACCAAGAAGTTTCTAAGAAAGCTTCTTTCTAGTTTTAATCTGTGGATATTTCCTTTGTCACTGTAATGTTCCATGCGCTATGAAGTATCTAATTGCAGATCTCCAGAAAACTATGCTAACAAACTGATCACTGAAGAGAAACCTGTAACTCTGTGAGTTGCATTCACACATGGCAATGCAGTTTCTCAGAAAGCTTCTCTTTAATTATTATGTGAGGATATTTCCTTTATCACCATGTGCCCCTATGGGCTCCCAAATATCACTTTGCAGATTCCACGAGAAGAGTGTTAGCAAACTTCTTCTTGAGGCAGAGGTTGTAACTCTGTGAGATGAACTCACAGATCAGAAAGAAGTTTCTCAGAAAGCTTCTTTCACATTTTGAACGGATGAAATTTCCTTTATCAGCGTAGGCCTCAATGAGATCCAAAGAAGCCCTTCTCAGATTCCTCAAAGACAGTGTTAATGGACTGCTCCACGAAACATAAGTGTAACTCTGTGAGATGAATTCACACATCACCAAGAAGTTTCTAAGAAAGCTTCTTTCTAGTTTTCATCTGTGGATATTTCCTTTGTCACTGTAATGTTCATTGCGCTGTGAAGCATCTAATTGCAGATCTCCAGAAAACTGTGCTAACAAACTGATCACTGAAGAGAAACGTGTAACTCTGTGAGTTGCATTCACACATGGCAATGCAGTTTCTCAGAAAGCTTCTCTTTAGTTATTATGTGAGGATATTTTCTTTATCACCATGTGCCCCTATGGGCTCCCAAATATCACTTTGCAGATTCCACGAGAAGAGTGTTGGCAAACTTCTTCTTGAGGCAGAGGTTGTAAATCTGTGAGATGAACTCACAGATCAGAAAGAAGTTTCTCAGAAAGCTTCTTTCATGTTTTGAACTCATGAAATTTCCTTTATCAGCGTAGGCCTCAATGTGATCCAAGGAACCCTTCTCAGATTCCTCAAAGACAGTGTTAATGGACTGCTCCACGAAACATAAGTGTAACTCTGTGAGATGAATTCACACATCACCAAGAAGTTTCTAAGAAAGCTTCTTTCTAGTTTTCACCTGTGGATATTTCCTTTGTCACTGTAATTGTCATTGTGCTATGAAGCATCTAATTGCAGATTTCCAGAAAACTGTGCTAACAAACTGATCACTGAAGAGAAACGTGTAACTCTGTGAGTTGCATTCACATTGGCAATGCAGTTTCTCAGAAAGCTTCTCTTTAGTTATTATGTGAGGATATTTGCTTTATCACCATGGGCTGCAATAGACTCCCAAATATCACTTTGCAGATTCCACGAGAAGAGTGTTAGCAATCTTCTTCTTGAGGCAGAGTTTGTAACTCTCTGAGATGAACTCACAGATCAGAAAGAAGTTTCTCAGAAAGCTTCTTTCACGTTTTGAACTTATGAAATTTCCTTTATCAGCTTAGATCCCAATGTGATCCAAAGAAGCCCTTCTCAGTTTCCCCAAAGACAGTGTTAATCGACTGCTCCACGAAACATAAGTGTAACTCTGTGAGATGAATTCACACATCACCAAGAAGTTTCTAAGAAAGCTTCTTTCTAGTTTTCATGTGTGGATATTTCCTTTGTCACTGTAATGTTCATTGCGCTATGAAGTATCTAATTGCAGATCTCCAGAAAACTGTGCTAACAAACTGATCACTGGAGAGAAACGTGTAACTCTGTGAGTTGCATTCACACATGGCAATGCACTTTCTCAGAAAGCTTCTCTTTATTATTATGTGAGGATATTTCCTTTATCACCATGTGCCCCTATGGGCTCCCAAATATCACTTTGCAGATTCCACGAGAAGAGTGTTAGCAAACTTCTTCTTGAGGCAGAGGTTGTAACTCTGTGAGATGAACTCACAGATCAGAAAGAAGTTTCTCAGAAAGCTTCTTTCACATTTTGAACGGATGAAATTTCCTTTATCAGCGCAGGCCTCAATGTGATCCAAAGAAGCCCTTCTCAGATTCCTCAAAGACAGTGTTAATGGACTGCTCCACGAAACATAAGTGTAACTCTGTGAGATGAATTCACACATCACCAAGAAGTTTCTAAGAAAGCTTCTTTCTAGTTTTCATCTGTGGATATTTCCTTTGTCACTGTAATGTTCATTGCGCTATGAAGCATCTAATTGCAGATCTCCAGAAAACTGTGCTAACAAACTGATCACTGAAGAGAAACGTGTAACTCTGTGAGTTGCATTCACACATGGCAATGCAGTTTCTCAGAAAGCTTCTCTTTAGTTATTATGTGAGGATATTTCCTTTATCACCATGTGCCCCTATGGGCTCCCAAATATCACTTTGCAGATTCCACGAGAAGAGTGTTGGCAAACTTCTTCTTGAGGCAGAGTTTGTAAATCTGTGAGATGAACTCACAGATCAGAAAGAAGTTTCTCAGAAAGCTTCTTTCACGTTTTGAACTTATGAAATTTCCTTTATCAGCATAGGCCTCAATGTGATCCAAGGAACCCGTCTCAGATTCCCCAAAGACAGTGTTAATGGACTGCTCCACGAAACATAAGTGTAACTCTGTGAGATGAATACACACATCACCAAGAAGTTTCTAAGAAAGCTTCTTTCTAGTTTTCATCTGTGGATATTTCCTTTGTCACTGTAATGTTCATTGTGCTATGAAGTATCTAATTGCAGAATTCCAGAAAACTGTGCTCACAAACTGATCACTGAAGAGAAACGTGTAACTCTGTGAGTTGCATTCACATTGGCAATGCAGTTTCTCAGAAAGCTTCTCTTTAGTTATTATGTGAGGATATTTGCTTTATCACCATGGGCTGCAATAGACTCCCAAATATCACTTTGCAGATTCCACGAAAAGAGTGTTAGCAATCTTCTTCTTGAGGCAGAGTTTGTAACTCTGTGAGATGAACTCACAGATCAGAAAGAAGTTTCTCAGAAAGCTTCTTTCACGTTTTGAACTTATGAAATTTCCTTTATCAGCGTAGGCCTCAATGTGATCCAACGAAGCCCGTCTCAGATTCCTCAAAGACAGTGTTAATTGACTGCTCCAAGAAACATAAGTGTAACTCTGTGAGATGAATTCACACATCACCAAGAAGTTTCTAAGAAAGCTTCTTTCTAGTTTTCATCTGTGGATATTTCCTTTGTCACTGTAATGTTCATTGTGCTATGAAGTATCTAATTGCAGATTTCCAGAAAACTGTGCTAACAAACTGATCACTGAAGAGAAACGTGTAACTCTGTGAGTTGCATTCACACATGGCAATGCAGTTTCTCAGAAAGCTTCTCTTTAGTTATTATGTGAGGATATTTCCTTTATCACCATGTGCCCTTATGGGCTCCCAAATATCACTTTGTAGATTCCACGAGAAGAGTATTAGCAAACTTCTTCTTGAGGCAGAGTTTGTAACTCTGTGAGATGAACTCACAGATCAGAAAGAAGTTTCTCAGAAAGCTTCTTTCACGTTTTGAACTTATGAAATTTCCTTTATCAGCGTACGCCTCAATGTGATCCAAGGAAGCCCTTCTCAGATTCCTCAAAGACAGTGTTAATGGACTGCGCCACGAAACATAAGTGTAACTCTGTGAGATGAATTCACACATCACCAAGAAGTTTCTAAGAAAGCTTCTTTCTAGTTTTCATCTGTGGATATTTCCTTTGTCACTGTAATGTTCATTGCGCTATGAAGTATCTAATTGCAGATCTCCAGAAAACTGTGCTAACAAACTGATCACTGAAGAGAAACGTGTAACTCTGTGAGTTGCATTCACACATGGCAATGCAGTTTCTCAGAAAGCTTCTCTTTAGTTATTATGTGAGGATATTTCCTTTATCACCATGTGCCCCTATGGGCTCCCAAATATCACTTTGCAGATTCCACGAGAAGAGTGTTAGCAAACTTCTTCTTGAGGCAGAGGTTGTAACTCTGTGAGATGAACTCACAGATCAGAAAGAAGTTTCTCAGAAAGCTTCTTTCACATTTTGAACGGATGAAATTTCCTTTATCAGCGTAGGCCTCAATGTGATCCAAAGAAGCCCTTCTCAGATTCCTCAAAGACAGTGTTAATGGACTGCTCCACGAAACATAAGTGTAACTCTGTGAGATGAATTCACACATCACCAAGAAGTTTCTAAGAAAGCTTCTTTCTAGTTTTCATCTGTGGATATTTCCTTTCTCACTGTAATGTTCATTGTGCTATGAAGTATCTAATTGCAGATTTCCAGAAAACTGTGCTAACAAACTGATCACTGAAGAGAAACGTGTAACTGTGAGTTGCATTCCCATTGGCAATGCAGTTTCTCAGAAAGCTTCTCTTTAGTTATTATGTGAGGATATTTGCTTTATCACCATGGGCTGCAATAGACTCCCAAATATCACTTTGCAGATTCCACGAAAAGAGTGTTAGCAATCTTCTTCTAGAGGCAGAGTTTGTAACTCTGTGAGATGAACTCACAGATCAGAAAGAAGTTTCTCAGAAAGCCTCTTTCACGTTTTGAACTTATGAAATTTCCTTTATCAGCGTAGGCCTCAATGTGATCCAACGAAGCCCTTCTCAGATTCCTCAAAGACAGTGTTAATGGACTGCGCCACGAAACATAAGTGTAACTCTGTGAGATGAATTCACACATCACCAAGAAGTTTCTAAGAAAGCTTCTTTCTAGTTTTCATCTGTGGATATTTCCTTTGTCACTGTAATGTTCATTGCGCTATGAAGTATCTAATTGCAGATCTCCAGAAAACTGTGCTAACAAACTGATCACTGAAGAGAAACGTGTAACTCTGTGAGTTGCATTCACACATGGCAATGCAGTTTCTCAGAAAGCTTCTCTTTAGTTATTATGTGAGGATATTTCCTTTATCACCATGTGCCCCTATGGGCTCCCAAATATCACTTTGCAGATTCCACGAGAAGAGTGTTAGCAAACTTCTTCTTGAGGCAGAGGTTGTAACTCTGTGAGATGAACTCACAGATCAGAAAGAAGTTTCTCAGAAAGCTTCTTTCACATTTTGAACGGATGAAATTTCCTTTATCAGCGTAGGCCTCAATGTGATCCAAAGAAGCCCTTCTCAGATTCCTCAAAGACAGTGTTAATGGACTGCTCCACGAAACATAAGTGTAACTCTGTGAGATGAATTCACACATCACCAAGAAGTTTCTAAGAAAGCTTCTTTCTAGTTTTCATCTGTGGATATTTCCTTTGTCACTGTAATGTTCATTGTGCTATGAAGTATCTAATTGCAGATTTCCAGAAAACTGTGCTAACAAACTGATCACTGAAGAGAAACGTGTAACTCTGTGAGTTGCATTCACACATGGCAATGCAGTTTCTCAGAAAGCTTCTCTTTAGTTATTATGTGAGGATATTTCCTTTATCACCATGTGCCCCTATGGGCTCCCAAATATCACTTTGTAGATTCCACGAGAAGAGTATTAGCAAACTTCTTCTTGAGGCAGAGTTTGTAACTCTGTGAGATGAACTCACAGATCAGAAAGAAGTTTCTCAGAAAGCTTCTTTCACGTTTTGAACTTATGAAATTTCCTTTATCAGCGTAGGCCTCAATGTGATCCAAGGAAGCCCTTCTCAGATTCCTCAAAGACAGTGTTAATGGACTGCTCCACGAAACATAAGTGTAACTCTGTGAGATGAATTCACACATCACCAAGAAGTTTCTAAGAAAGCGTCTTTCTAGTTTTCATCTGTGGATATTTCCTTTGTCACTGTAATGTTCATTGCGCTATGAAGTATCTAATTGCAGATTTCCAGAAAACTGTGCTAACAAACTGATCACTGAAGAGAAACGTGTAACTCTGTGAGTTGCATTCACACATGGCAATGCAGTTTCTCAGAAAGCTTCTCTTTAGTTATTATGTGATGATATTTCCTTTATCACCATGTGCCCCTATGGGCTCCCAAATATCACTTTGCAGATTCCACGAGAAGAGTGTTAGCAAACTTCTTCTTGAGGCAGAGGTTGTAACTCTGTGAGATGAACTCACAGATCAGAAAGAAGTTTCTCAGAAAGCTTCTTTCACATTTTGAACGGATGAAATTTCCTTTATCAGCGTAGGCCTCAATGTGATCCAAAGAAGCCCTTCTCAGATTCCTCAAAGACAGTGTTAATGGACTGCTCCACGAAACATAAGTGTAACTCTGTGAGATGAATTCACACATCACCAAGAAGTTTCTAAGAAAGCTTCTTTCTAGTTTTCATCTGTGGATATTTCCTTTGTCACTGTAATGTTCATTGCGCTGTGAAGCATCTAATTGCAGATCTCCAGAAAACTGTGCTAACAAACTGATCACTGAAGAGAAACGTGTAACTCTGTGAGTTGCATTCACATTGGCAATGCAGTTTCTCAGAAAGCTTCTCTTTAGTTATTATGTGAGGATATTTGCTTTATCACCATGGGCTGCAATAGACTCCCAAATATCACTTTGCAGATTCCACGAGAAGAGTGTTAGCAATCTTCTTCTTGAGGCAGAGTTTGTAACTCTGTGAGATGAACTCACAGATCAGAAAGAAGTTTCTCAGAAAGCTTCTTTCACGTTTTGAACTTATGAAATTTCCTTTATCAGCGTAGGCCTCAATGTGATCCAAGGAAGCCCTTCTCAGATTCCTCAAAGACAGTGTTAATGGACTAGTCCACGAAACATAAGTGTAACTCTTTGAGATGAATTCACACATCACCAAGAAGTTTCTAAGAAAGTTTCTTTCTAGTTTTCATCTGTGGATATTTCCTTTGTCACTGTAATGTTCATTGCGCTATGAATTATCTAATTGCAGGTTTCCAGAAAACTGTGCTAACAAACTGATCACTGAAGAGAAACGTGTAACTCTGTGAGTTGCATTCACACATGGCAATGCAGTTTCTCAGAAAGCTTCTCTTTAGTTATTATGTGAGGATATTTCCTTTATCACCATGTGCCCCTATGGGCTCCCAAATATCACTTTGCAGATTCCACGAGAAGAGTGTTAGCAAACTTCTTCTTGAGGCAGAGGTTGTAACTCTGTGAGATGAACTCACAGATCAGAAAGAAGTTTCTCAGAAAGCTTCTTTCACGTTTTGAACTTATGAAATTTCCTTTATCAGCGTAGGCCTCAATGTGATCCAAGGAAGCCCTTCTCAGATTCCTCAAAGACAGTGTTAATGGACTGCTCCACGAAACATAAGTGTAACTCTGTGAGATGAATTCACACATCACCAAGAAGTTTCTAAGAAAGCTTCTTTCTAGTTTTCATCTGTGGATACTTCCTTTGTCACTGTAATGTTCATTGTGCTATGAAGTATCTAATTGCAGATTTCCAGAAAACTGTGCTAACAAACTGATCACTGAAGAGAAACGCGTAACTCTGTGAGTTGCATTCACACATGACAATGCAGTTTCTCAGAAAGCTTCTCTTTAGTTATTATGTGAGGATATTTGCTTTATCACCATGGGCTGCAATAGACTCCCAAATATCACTTTGCAGATTCCACGAAAAGAGTGTTAGCAATCTGCTTCTTGAGGCAGAGTTTGTAACTCTGTGAGATGAACTCACAGATCAGAAAGAAGTTTCTCAGAAAGCTTCTTTCACCTTTTGAACTTATGAAATTTCCTTTATCAGCGTAGGCCTCAATGTGATCCAAGGAAGCGCTTCTCAGATTCCTCAAAGACAGTGTTAATGGACTGCTCCAAGAAACATAAGTGTAACTCTGTGAGATGAATTCACACATCACCAAGAAGTATCTAAGAAAGCTTCTTTCTAGTTTTCATCTGTGAATATTTCCTTTGTCACTGTAATGTTCATTGCGCTATGAATTATCTAATTGCAGATTTCCAGAAAACTGTGCTAACAAACTGATCACTGAAGAGAAACGTGTAACTCTGTGAGTTGCATTACACAAATGGCAATGCAGTTTCTCAGGAAAGCTTCTCTTTAGTTATTATGTGAGGATATTTCCTTTATCACCATGGGCCCCAATAGGCTCCCAAATATCACTTTGCAGATTCCACGAGAAGAGTGTTAGCAAACTGCTTCTTGAGGCAGAGGTTGTAACTCTGTGAGATGAACTCACAGATCAGAAAGAAGTTTCTCAGAAAGCTTCTTTCACGTTTTGAACGGATGAAATTTCCTTTATCAGCGTAGGCCTCAATGTGATCCAAAGAAGCCCGTCTCAGCTTCCCCAAAGACAGTGTTAATGGACTGCTCCACGAAACATAAGTGTAACTCTGTGAGATGAATTCACACATCACCAAGAAGTTTCTAAGAAAGCTTCTTTCTAGTTTTCATCTGTGGATATTTCCTTTGTCACTGTAATGTTCATTGCGCTATGAAGTATCTAATTGCAGATCTCCAGAAAACTACTGCTAACAAACTGATCACTGAAGAGAAACGTGTAACTCTGTGAGTTGCATTCACACATGGCAATGCAGTTTCTCAGAAAGCTTCTCTTTAGTTATTATGTGAGGATATTTTCTTTATCACCATGTGCCCCCTACGGGCTCCCAAATATCACTTTGTAGATTCCACGAGAAGAGTATTAGCAAACTTCTTCTTGAGGCAGAGTTTGTAACTCTGTGAGATGAACTCACAGATCAGAAAGAAGTTTCTCAGAAAGCTTCTTTCACGTTTTGAACTTATGAAATTTCCTTTATCAGCGTAGGCCTCAATGTGATCCAAGGAAGCCCTTCTCAGATTCCTCAAAGACAGTGTTAATGGACTGCTCCACGAAACATAAGTGTAACTCTGTGAGATGAATTCACACATCACCAAGAAGTTTCTAAGAAAGCTTCTTTCTAGTTTTCATCTGTGGATATTTCCTTTGTCACTGTAATGTTCATTGCGCTATGAAGTATCTAATTGCAGATTTCCAGAAAACTGTGCTAACAAACTGATCACTGAAGAGAAACGTGTAACTCTGTGAGTTGCATTCACACATGGCAATGCAGTTTCTCAGAAAGCTTCTCTTTAGTTATTATGTGAGGATATTTCCTTTATCACCATTGTGCCCCTATGGGCTCCCAAATATCACTTTGTAGATTCCACGAGAAGAGTATTAGCAAACTTCTTCTTGAGGCAGAGTTTGTAACTCTGTGAGATGAACTCACAGATCAGAAAGAAGTTTCTCAGAAAGCTTCTTTCACGTTTTGAACTTATGAAATTTCCTTTATCAGCGTAGGCCTCAATGTGATCCAACGAAGCCCTTCTCAGATTCCTCAAAGACAGTGTTAATGGACTGCTCCACGAAACATAAGTGTAACTCTGTGAGATGAATTCACACATCACCAAGAAGTTTCTAAGAAAGCTTCTTTCTAGTTTTCATCTGTGGATATTTCCTTTGTCACTGTAATGTTCATTGCGCTGTGAAGCATCTAATTGCAGATCTCCAGAAAACTGTGCTAAGAAACTGATCACTGAAGAGAAACGTGTAACTCTGTGAGTTGCATTCACACATGGCAATGCAGTTTCTCAGAAAGCTTCTCTTTAGTTATTATGTGAGGATATTTACTTTATCACCATGTGCCACTATGGGCTCCCAAATATCACTTTGCAAATTCCACGAGAAGAGTGTTGGCAAACTTCTTCTTCAGGCAGAGGTTGTAAATCTGTGAGATGAACTCACAGATCAGAAAGAAGTTTCTCAGAAAGCTTCTTTCACGTTTTGAACTTATGAAATTTCCTTTATCAGCGTAGGCCTCAATGTGATCCAAGGAACCCTTCTCAGATTCCTCAAAGACAGTGTTAATGGACTGCTCCACGAAACATAAGTGTAACTCTGTGAGATGAATTCACACATCACCAAGAAGTTTCTAAGAAAGCTTCTTTCTAGTTTTCATCTGTGGATATTTCCTTTGTCACTGTAATGTTCATTGTGCTATGAAGTATCTAATTGCAGATTTCCAGAAAACTGTGCTAACAAACTGATCACTGAAGAGAAACGTGTAACTGTGAGTTGCATTCCCATTGGCAATGCAGTTTCTCAGAAAGCTTCTCTTTAGTTATTATGTGAGGATATTTGCTTTATCACCATGGGCTGCAATAGACTCCCAAATATCACTTTGCAGATTCCACGAAAAGAGTGTTAGCAATCTTCTTCTAGAGGCAGAGTTTGTAACTCTGTGAGATGAACTCACAGATCAGAAAGAAGTTTCTCAGAAAGCCTCTTTCACGTTTTGAACTTATGAAATTTCCTTTATCAGCGTAGGCCTCAATGTGATCCAACGAAGCCCTTCTCAGATTCCTCAAAGACAGTGTTAATGGACTGCGCCACGAAACATAAGTGTAACTCTGTGAGATGAATTCACACATCACCAAGAAGTTTCTAAGAAAGCTTCTTTCTAGTTTTCATCTGTGGATATTTCCTTTGTCACTGTAATGTTCATTGCGCTATGAAGTATCTAATTGCAGATCTCCAGAAAACTGTGCTAACAAACTGATCACTGAAGAGAAACGTGTAACTCTGTGAGTTGCATTCACACATGGCAATGCAGTTTCTCAGAAAGCTTCTCTTTAGTTATTATCTGAGGATATTTCCTTTATCACCATGTGCCCCTATGGGCTCCCAAATATCACTTTGCAGATTCCACGAGAAGAGTGTTAGCAAACTTCTTCTTGAGGCAGAGGTTGTAACTCTGTGAGATGAACTCACAGATCAGAAAGAAGTTTCTCAGAAAGCTTCTTTCACATTTTGAACGGATGAAATTTCCTTTATCAGCGTAGGCCTCAATGTGATCCAAAGAAGCCCTTCTCAGATTCCTCAAAGACAGTGTTAATGGACTGCTCCACGAAACATAAGTGTAACTCTGTGAGATGAATTCACACATCACCAAGAAGTTTCTAAGAAAGCTTCTTTCTAGTTTTCATCTGTGGATATTTCCTTTGTCACTGTAATGTTCATTGTGCTATGAAGTATCTAATTGCAGATTTCCAGAAAACTGTGCTAACAAACTGATCACTGAAGAGAAACGTGTAACTCTGTGAGTTGCATTCACACATGGCAATGCAGTTTCTCAGAAAGCTTCTCTTTAGTTATTATGTGAGGATATTTCCTTTATCACCATGTGCCCCTATGGGCTCCCAAATATCACTTTGTAGATTCCACGAGAAGAGTATCAGCAAACTTCTTCTTGAGGCAGAGTTTGTAACTCTGTGAGATGAACTCACAGATCAGAAAGAAGTTTCTCAGAAGGCTTCTTTCACGTTTTGAACTTAGGAAATTTCCTTTATCAGCGTAGGCCTCAATGTGATCCAAGGAAGCCCTTCTCAGATTCCTCAAAGACAGTGTTAATGGACTGCTCCACGAAACATAAGTGTAACTCTGTGAGATGAATTCACACATCACCAAGAAGTTTCTAAGAAAGCGTCTTTCTAGTTTTCATCTGTGGATATTTCCTTTGTCACTGTAATGTTCATTGCGCTATGAAGTATCTAATTGCAGATTTCCAGAAAACTGTGCTAACAAACTGATCACTGAAGAGAAACGTGTAACTCTGTGAGTTGCATTCACACATGGCAATGCAGTTTCTCAGAAAGCTTCTCTTTAGTTATTATGTGATGATATTTCCTTTATCACCATGTGCCCCTATGGGCTCCCAAATATCACTTTGCAGATTCCACGAGAAGAGTGTTAGCAAACTTCTTCTTGAGGCAGAGGTTGTAACTCTGTGAGATGAACTCACAGATCAGAAAGAAGTTTCTCAGAAAGCTTCTTTCACATTTTGAACGGATGAAATTTCCTTTATCAGCGTAGGCCTCAATGTGATCCAAAGAAGCCCTTCTCAGATTCCTCAAAGACAGTGTTAATGGACTGCTCCACGAAACATAAGTGTAACTCTGTGAGATGAATTCACACATCACCAAGAAGTTTCTAAGAAAGCTTCTTTCTAGTTTTCATCTGTGGATATTTCCTTTGTCACTGTAATGTTCATTGCGCTGTGAAGCATCTAATTGCAGATCTCCAGAAAACTGTGCTAACAAACTGATCACTGAAGAGAAACGTGTAACTCTGTGAGTTGCATTCACATTGGCAATGCAGTTTCTCAGAAAGCTTCTCTTTAGTTATTATGTGAGGATATTTGCTTTATCACCATGGGCTGCAATAGACTCCCAAATATCACTTTGCAGATTCCACGAGAAGAGTGTTAGCAATCTTCTTCTTGAGGCAGAGTTTGTAACTCTGTGAGATGAACTCACAGATCAGAAAGAAGTTTCTCAGAAAGCTTCTTTCACGTTTTGAACTTATGAAATTTCCTTTATCAGCGTAGGCCTCAATGTGATCCAAGGAAGCCCTTCTCAGATTCCTCAAAGACAGTGTTAATGGACTAGTCCACGAAACATAAGTGTAACTCTTTGAGATGAATTCACACATCACCAAGAAGTTTCTAAGAAAGTTTCTTTCTAGTTTTCATCTGTGGATATTTCCTTTGTCACTGTAATGTTCATTGCGCTATGAATTATCTAATTGCAGGTTTCCAGAAAACTGTGCTAACAAACTGATCACTGAAGAGAAACGTGTAACTCTGTGAGTTGCATTCACACATGGCAATGCAGTTTCTCAGAAAGCTTCTCTTTAGTTATTATGTGAGGATATTTCCTTTATCACCATGTGCCCCTATGGGCTCCCAAATATCACTTTGCAGATTCCCCGAGAAGAGTGTTAGCAAACTTCTTCTTGAGGCAGAGGTTGTAACTCTGTGAGATGAACTCACAGATCAGAAAGAAGTTTCTCAGAAAGCTTCTTTCACGTTTTGAACTTATGAAATTTCCTTTATCAGCGTAGGCCTCAATGTGATCCAAGGAAGCCCTTCTCAGATTCCTCAAAGACAGTGTTAATGGACTGCTCCACGAAACATAAGTGTAACTCTGTGAGATGAATTCACACATCACCAAGAAGTTTCTAAGAAAGCTTCTTTCTAGTTTTCATCTGTGGATACTTCCTTTGTCACTGAAATGTTCATTGTGCTATGAAGTATCTAATTGCAGATTTCCAGAAAACTGTGCTAACAAACTGATCACTGAAGAGAAACGGGTAACTCTGTGAGTTGCATTCACACATGGCAATGCAGTTTCTCAGAAAGCTTCTCTTTAGTTATTATGTGAGGATATTTGCTTTATCACCATGGGCTGCAATAGACTCCCAAATATCACTTTGCAGATTCCACGAAAAGAGTGTTAGCAATCTGCTTCTTGAGGCAGAGTTTGTAACTCTGTGAGATGAACTCACAGATCAGAAAGAAGTTTCTCAGAAAGCTCCTTTCACGTTTTGAACTTATGAAATTTCCTTTATCAGCGTAGGCCTCAAAGTGATCCAAGGAAGCGCTTCTCAGATTCCTCAAAGACAGTGTTAATGGACTGCTCCAAGAAAAATAAGTGTAACTCTGTGAGATGAATTCACACATCACCAAGAAGTATCTAAGAAAGCTTCTTTCTAGTTTTCATCTGTGAATATTTCCTTTGTCACTGTAATGTTCATTGCGCTATGAATTATCTAATTGCATATTTCCAGAAAACTGTGCTAACAAACTGATCACTGAAGAGAAACGTGTAACTCTGTGAGTTGCATACACAAATGGCAATGCAGTTTCTCGGAAAGCTTCTCTTTAGTTATTATGTGAGGATATTTCCTTTATCACCATGGGCCCCAATAGGCTCCCAAATATCACTTTGCAGATTCCACGAAAAGAGTGTTAGCAAACTGCTTCTTGAGGCAGAGGTTGTAACTCTGTGAGATGAACTCACAGATCAGAAAGAAGTTTCTCAGAAAGCTTCTTTCACGTTTTGAACGGATGAAATTTCCTTTATCAGCGTAAGCCTCAATCTGATCCAAAGAAGCCCGTCTCAGCTTCCCCAAAGACAGTGTTAATGGACTGCTCCACGAAACATAAGTGTAACTCTGTGAGATGAATTCACACATCACCAAGAAGTTTCTAAGAAAGCTTCTTTCTAGTTTTCGTCTGTGGATATTTCCTTTGTCACTGTAATGTTCATTGCGCTATGAAGTATCTAATTGCAGATCTCCAGAAAACTACGCTAACAAACTGATCACTGAAGAGAAACGTGTAACTCTGTGAGTTGCATTCACACATGGCAATGCAGTTTCTCAGAAAGCTTCTCTTTAGTTATTATGTGAGGATATTTTCTTTATCACCATGTCCCCCTACGGGCTCCCAAATATCACTTTGTAGATTCCACGGGAAGAGTATTAACAAACTTCTTCTTGAGGCAGAGTTTGTAACTCTGTGAGATGAACTCACAGATCAGAAAGAAGTTTCTCAGAAAGCTTCTTTCACGTTTTGAACTTATGAAATTTCCTTTATCAGCGTAGGCCTCAATGTGATCCAAGGAAGCCCTTCTCAGATTCCTCAAAGACAGTGTTAATGGACTGCTCCACGAAACATAAGTGTAACTCTGTGAGATGAATTCACACATCACCAAGAAGTTTCTAAGAAAGCTTCTTTCTAGTTTTCATCTGTGGATATTTCCTTTGTCACTGTAATGTTCATTGCGCTATGAAGTATCTAATGGCAGATTTCCAGAAAACTGTGCTAACAAACTGATCACTGAAGAGAAACGTGTAACTCTGTTAGTTGCATTCACACATGGCAATGCAGTTTCTCAGAAAGCTTCTCTTTAGTTATTATGTGAGGATATTTCCTTTATCACCTTGTGCCCCTATGGGCTCCCAAATATCACTTTGTAGATTCCACGAGAAGAGTATTAGCAAACTTCTTCTTGAGGCAGAGTTTGTAACTCTGTGAGATGAACTCACAGATCAGAAAGAAGTTTCTCAGAAAGCTTCTTTCACGTTTTGAACTTATGAAATTTCCTTTATCAGCGTAGGCCCCAATGTGATCCAACGAAGCCCTTCTCAGATTCCTCAAAGACAGTGTTAATGGACTGCTCCACGAAACATAAGTGTAACTCTGTGAGATGAATTCACACATCACCAAGAAGTTTCTAAGAAAGCTTCTTTCTAGGTTTCATCTGTGGATATTTCCTTTGTCACTGTAATGTTCATTGCGCTGTGAAGCATCTAATTGCAGATCTCCAGAAAACTGTGCTAAGAAACTGATCACTGAAGAGAAACGTGTAACTCTGTGAGTTGCATTCACACATGGCAATGCAGTTTCTCAGAAAGCTTCTCTTTAGTTATTATGTGAGGATATTTACTTTATCACCATGTGCCACTATGGGCTCCCAAATATCACTTTGCAAATTCCACGAGAAGAGTGTTGGCAAACTTCTTCTTCAGGCAGAGGTTGTAAATCTGTGAGATGAACTCACAGATCAGAAAGAAGTTTCTCAGAAAGCTTCTTTCACGTTTTGAACTTATGAAATTTCCTTTATCAGCGTAGGCCTCAATGTGATCCAAGGAACCCTTCTCAGATTCCTCAAAGACAGTGTTAATGGACTGCTCCACGAAACATAAGTGTAACTCTGTGAGATGAATTCACACATCACCAAGAAGTTTCTAAGAAAGCTTCTTTCTAGTTTTCATCTGTGGATATTTCCTTTGTCACTGTAATGTTCATTGTGCTATGAAGTATCTAATTGCAGATTTCCAGAAAACTGTGCTAACAAACTGATCACTGAAGAGAAACGTGTAACTCTGTGAGTTGCATTCACATTGGCAATGCAGTTTCTCAGAAAGCTTCTCTTTAGTTATTATGTGAGGATATTTGCTTTATCACCATGGGCTGCAAAAGACTCCCAAATATCACTTTGCAGATTCCACGAAAAGAGTGTTAGCAATCTTCTTCTTGAGGCAGAGTTTGTAACTCCGTGAGATGAACTCACAGGTCAGAAAGAAGTTTCTCAGAAAACTTCTTTCACGTTTTGAACTTATGAAATTTCCTTTATCAGCGTAGGCCTCAATGTGATCCAAGGAAGCCCTTCTCAGATTCCTCAAAGACAGTGTTAATGGACTGCTCCACGAAACATAAGTGCAACTCTGTGAGATGAATTCACACATCACCAATAAGTTTCTGAGAAAGCTTCTTTCTAGTTTTCATCTGTGGATATTTCCTTTGTCACTGTAATGTTCATTGTGCTATGAAGTATCTAATTGCAGATTTCCAGAAAACTGTGCTACAAACTGATCACTGAAGAGAAACGTGTAACTCTGTGAGTTGCATTCACACATGGCAATGCAGTTTCTCAGAAAGCTTCTCTTTAGTTATTATGTGAGGATATTTCCTTTATCCCATGTGCCCTAAGGGCTCCCAAATATCACTTTGTAGATTCCACGAGAAGAATATTAGCAAACTTCTTCTTGAGTCAGAGTTTGTAACTCTGTGAGATGAACTCACAGATCAGAAAGAAGTTTCTCAGAAAGCTTCTTTCACGTTTTGAACTTATGAAATTTCCTTTATCAGCGTAGGCCTCAATGTGATTTAAGGAAGCCCTTCTCAGATTCCTCAAAGACAGTGTTAATGGACTGCTCCACGAAACATAAGTGTAATTCTGTGAGATGAATTCACACATCACCAAGAAGTTTCTAAGAAAGCTTCTTTCTAGTTTTCATCTGTGGATATTTCCTTTGTCACTGTAATGTTCATTGCGCTATGAAGTATCTAATTGCAGATCTCCAGAAAACTGTGCTAACAAACTGATCACTGAAGAGAAACGTGTAACTCTGTGAGTTGCATTCACACATGGCAATGCAGTTTCTCAGAAAGCTTCTCTTTAGTTATTATGTGAGGATATTTCCTTTATCACCATGTGCCTCTATGGGCTCCCAAATATCACTTTGCAGATTACACGAGAAGAGTGTTAGCAAACTTCTTCTTGAGGCAGAGGTTGTAACTCTGTGAGATGAACTCACAGATCAGAAAGAAGTTTCTCAGAAAGCTTCTTTCACGTTTTGAACGGATGAAATTTCCTTTATCAGCGTAGGCCTCAATGTGATCCAAGGAAGCCCTTCTCAGATTCCTCAAAGACAGTGTTAATGGACTGCTCCACGAAAAATAAGTGTAACTCTGTGAGATGAATTCACACATCACCAAGAAGTTTCTAGGAAAGCTTCTTTCTAGTTTACATCTGTGGATATTTCCTTTGTCACTGTAATGTTAATTGTGCTATGAAGTATATAATTGCAGATTTCCAGAAAACTGTGCTAACAAACTGATCACTGAAGAGAAACGTGTAACTCTGTGAGTTGCATTCACACATGGCAATGCAGTTTCTCAGAAAGCTTCTCTTTAGTTATTATGTGAGGATATTTGCTTTATCACCATGGGCTGCAATAGACTCGTAAATATCACTTTGCAGATTCCACGAAAAGAGTGTTAGCAATCTGCTTCTTGAGGCAGAGTTTGTAACTCTGTGAGATGAACTCACAGATCAGAAAGAAGTTTCTCAGAAAGCTCCTTTCACGTTTTGAACTTATGAAATTTCCTTTATCAGCGTAGGCCTCAAAGTGATCCAAGGAAGCCCTTCTCAGATTCCTCAAAGACAGTGTTAATGGACTGCTCCACGAAACATAAGTGTAACTCTGTGAGATGAATTCACACATCACCAAGAAGTTTCTAAGAAAGCTTCTTTCTAGTTTTCATCTGTGGATATTTCCTTTGTCACTGTAATGTTCATTGCGCTATGAATTATCTAATTGCATATTTCCAGAAAACTGTGCTAACAAACTGATCACTGAAGAGAAAAGTGTAACTCTGTGAGTTGCATTCACACATGGCAATGCAGTTTCTCGGAAAGCTTCTCTTTAGTTATTATGTGAGGATATTTCCTTTATCACCATGGGCCCCAATAGGCTCCCAAATATCACTTTGCAGATTCCACGAAAAGAGTGTTAGCAAACTTCTTCTTGAGGCAGAGGTTGTAACTCTGTGAGATGAACTCACAGATCAGAAAGAAGTTTCTCAGAAAGCTTCTTTCACGTTTTGAACGGATGAAATTTCCTTTATCAGCGTAAGCCTCAATCTGATCCAAAGAAGCCCTTCTCAGTTTCCCCAAAGACAGTGTTAATGGACTGCTCCACGAAACATAAGTGTAACTCTGTGAGGTGAATTCACACATCACCCAGAAGTTTCTAAGAAAGCTTCTTTCTAGTTTTCATCTGTGGATATTTCCTTTGTCACTGTAATGTTCATTGCGCTATGAAGTATCTAATTGCAGATCTCCAGAAAACTGTGCTAACAAACTGATCACTGAAGAGAAACGTGTAACTCTGTGAGTTGCATTCACACATGGCAATGCAGTTTCTCAGAAAGCTTCTCTTTAGTTATTATGTGAGGATATTTGCTTTATCACCATGGGCTGCAAAAGACTCCCAAATATCACTTTGCAGATTCCACGAAAAGAGTGTTAGCAAACTTCTTCTTGAGGCAGAGGTTGTAACTCTGTGAGATGAACTCACAGATCAGAAAGAAGTTTCTCAGAAAGCTTCTTTCACGTTTTGAACGGAAGAAATTTCCTTAATCAGCTTAGGCCTCAATGTGATCCAAAGAAGCCCTTCTCAGTTTCCCCAAAGACAGTGTTAATGGACTGCTCCACGAAACATAAGTGTAACTCTGTGAGATGAATTCACACATCACCAAGAAGTTTCTAAGAAAGCTTCTTTCTATTTTTCATCTGTGGATATTTCCTTTGTCACTGTAATGTTCATTGCGCTATGAAGTATCTAATTGCAGATCTCCAGAAAACTGTGCTAACAAACTGATCACTGAAGAGAAACGTGTAACTCTGTGAGTTGCATTCACACATGGCAATGCAGTTTCTCAGAAAACTTCTCTTTAGTTATTATGTGAGGATATTTCCTTTATCACCATGTGCCCCTATGGGCTCCCAAATATCACTTTGTAGATTCCACGAGAAGAGTGTTAGCAAACTTCTTCTTGAGGCAGAGGTTGTAACTCTGTGAGATGAACTCACAGATCAGAAAGAAGTTTCTCAGAAAGCTTCTCTTTAGTTATTATGTGAGGATATTTCCTTTATCACCATGTGCCCCTACAGGCTCCAAAATATCACTTTGCAGATTACACGAGAAGAGTGTTAGCAAACTTCTTCTTGAGGCAGAGGTTGTAACTCTGTGAGATGAACTCACAGATCAGAAAGAAGTTTCTCAGAAAGCTTCTTTCACGTTTTGAACGGACGAAATTTCCTTTATCAGCGTAGGCCTCAATGTGATCCAAGGAAGCCCTTCTCAGATTCCTCAAAGAGAGTGTTAATGGACTGCTCCACGCAACATAAGTGCAACTCTGTGAGATGAATTCACACATCACCAAGAAGTTTCTAAGAAAGCTTCTTTCTAGTTTTCATCTGTGGATATTTCCTTTGTCACTGCAATGTTCATTGCGCTATGAAGTATCTAATTGCAGATCTCCAGAAAACTGTGCTAACAAACTGATCACTGAAGAGAAACGTGGAACTCTGTGAGTTGCATTCACACATGGCAATGCAGTTTCTCAGAAAGCTTCTCTTTAGTTATTATGTGAGGATATTTCCTTTATCACCATGTGCCTCTATGGGCTCCCAAATATCACTTTACAGATTCCACGAGAAGAGTGTTAGCAAACTTCTTCTTGAGGCAGAGGTTGTAAATCTGTGAGATGAACTCACAGATCAGAAAGAAGTTTCTCAGAAAGCTTCTTTCACGTTTTGAACTTATGAAATTTCCTTTATCAGCGTAGGCCTCAATGTGATCCAAGGAAGCCCTTCTCAGATTCCTCAAAGACAGTGTTAATGGACTGCTCCACGAAACATAAGTGTAACTCTGTGAGATGAATTCACACATCACCAAGAAGTTTCTAAGAAAGCTTCTTTCTAGTTTTCATCTGTGGATATTTCCTTTGTCACTGTAATGTTCATTGCGCTATGAAGTATCTAATTGCAGATCTCCATAAAACTGTGCTAGCAAACTGATCACTGAAGAGAAACGTGTAACTCTGTGAGTTGCATTCACACATGGCAATGCAGTTTCTCAGAAAGCTTCTCTTTAGTTATTATGTGAGGATATTCCCTTTATCACCATGTGCCCCTATGGGCTCCCAAATATCACTTTGCAGATTCCACGAGAAGAGTGTTAGCAAACTTCTTCTTGAGGCAGAGGTTGTAACTCTGTGAGATGAACTCACAGATCAGAAAGAAGTTTCTCAGAAAGCTTCTTTCACGTTTTGAACGGATGAAATTTCCTTTATCAGCGTAGGCCTCAATGTGATCCAAGGAAGCCCTTCTCAGTTTCCCAAAAGACAGTATTAATGGACTGCTCCACGAAACATAAGTGTAACTCTGTGAGATGAATTCACACATCACCAAGAAGTTTCTAAGAAAGCTTCTTTCTACTTTTCATCTGTGGATATTTCCTTTGTCACTGAAATGTTCATTGCGCTATGAAGTATCTAATTGCAGATCTCCAGAAAACTGTGCTAACAAACTGATCACTGAAGAGAAACGTGTAACTCTGTGAGTTGCATTCACACATGGCAATGCAGTTTCTCAGAAAGCTTCTCTTTAGTTATTATGTGAGGATATTTCCTTTATCACCATGTGCCCCTACAGGCTCCAAAATATCACTTTGCAGATTACACGAGAAGAGTGTTAGCAAACTTCTTCTTGAGGCAGAGGTTGTAACTCTGTGAGATGAACTCACAGATCAGAAAGAAGTTTCTCAGAAAGCTTCTTTCACGTTTTGAACGGATGAAATTTCCTTTATCAGCGTAGGCCTCAATGTGATCCAAGGAAGCCCTTCTCAGATTCCTCAAAGACAGTGTTAATGGACTGCTCCACGCAACATAAGTGCAACTCTGTGAGATGAATTCACACATCACCAAGAAGTTTCTAAGAAAGCTTCTTTCTAGTTTTCATCTGTGGATATTTCCTTTGTCACTGCAATGTTCATTGCGCTATGAAGTATCTAATTGCAGATCTCCAGAAAACTGTGCTAACAAACTGATCACTGAAGAGAAACGTGTAACTCTGTGAGTTGCATTCACACATGGCAATGCAGTTTCTCAGAAAGCTTCTCTTTAGTTATTATGTGAGGATATTTGCTTTATCACCATGGGCTGCAATAGTCTCCCAAATATCACTTTGCAGATTCCACGAAAAGAGTGTTAGCAATCTGCTTTTGGAGGCAGAGTTTGTAACACTGTGAGATGAACTCACAGATCAGAAAGAAGTTTCTCAGAAAGCTTCTTTCACGTTTTGAAATTATGAAATTTCCTTTATCAGCGTAGGCCTCAATGTGATCCAAGGAAGCCCTTCTCAGATTGTCAAAGACAGTGTTAATGGACTGTTCCACGAAATATAAGTGTAACTCTGTGAGATGAATTCACACATCACCAAGAAGTTTCTAAGAAAGCTTATTCTAGTTTTCATCTGTGGATATTTCCTTTGTCACTGTAATGTTCATTGCGCTATGAAGTATCTAATTGCAGATTTCCAGAAAACTGTGCTATCAAACTGATCACTGAAGAGAGACGTGTAACTCTGTGAGTTGCATTCACACATGGCAATGCAGTTTCTCAGAAAGCTTCTCTTTAGTTATTATGTGAGGATATTTGCTTTATCACCATGGGCTGCAATAGTCTCCCAAATATCACTTTGCAGATTCCACGAAAAGAGTGTTAGCAATCTGCTTTTGGAGGCAGAGTTTGTAACACTGTGAGATGAACTCACAGATCAGAAAGAAGTTTCTCAGAAAGCTTCTTTCACGTTTTGAAATTATGAAATTTCCTTTATCAGCGTAGGCCTCAATGTGATCCAAGGAAGCCCTTCACAGATTGTCAAAGACAGTGTTAATGGACTACTCCACGAAACATAAGTGTAACTCTGTGAGATGAATTCACACATCACCAAGAAGTTTCTAAGAAAGCTTCTTTCTAGTTTTCATCTGTGGATATTTCCTTTGCCACTGTAATGTTCATTGCGCTATGAAGTATCTAATTGCAGATTTCCAGAAAACTGTGCTAACAAACTGATCACTGAAGAGAAACGTGTAACTATGTGAGTTGCATTCACACATGGCAATGCAGTTTCTCAGAAAGCTTCTCTTTAGTTATTATGTGAGGATATTTCCTTTATCACGTTTGGCCCCAATAGGCTCCCAAATATCACTTTACAGATTCCACGAAAAGAGTGTTAGCAAACTTCTTCTTGAGGCAGAAGTTGTAACTCTGTGAGATGAACTCACAGATCAGAAAGAAGTTTCTCAGAAAGCTTCTTTCACGTTTTGAACGGATGAAATTTCCTTTATCACCGTAGGCCTCAATGTGATCCAAAGAAGCCCTTCTCATTTTCCCCAAAGACAGTGTTAATGGACTGCTCCACGAAACATAAGTGTAACTCTGTGAGATGAATTCACACATCACCAAGAAGTTTCTAAGAAAGCTTCTTTCTAGTTTTCATCTGTGGATATTTCCTTTGTCACTGTAATGTTCATTGTGCTATGAAGTATCTAATTGCAGATCTCCAGAAAACTGTGCTAGCAAACTGATCACTGAAGAGAAACGTGTAACTCTGTGAGTTGCATTCACACATGGCAATGCAGTTTCTCAGAAAGCTTCTCTTTAGTTATTATGTGAGGATATTTCCTTTATCACCATGTGCCCCTAAGGGCTCCCAAATATCACTTTGCAGATTCCACGAGAAGAGTGTTAGCAAACTTCTTCTTGAGGCAGAGGTTGTAAATCTGTGAGATGAACTCACAGATCAGAAAGAAGTTTCTCAGAATGCTTCTTTCACGTTTTGAACTTATGAAATTTCCTTTATCAGCATAGGCCTCAATGTGATCCAAGGAAGCCCTTCTCAGATTCCTCAAAGACAGTGTTAATGGACTGCTCCACGAAACATAAGTGTAACTCTGTGAGATGAATTCACACATCACCAAGAAGTTTCTAAGAAAGCTTCTTTCTAGTTTTCATCTGTGGATATTTCCTTTGTCACTGTAATGTTCATTGCGCTATGAAGTATCTAATTGCAGATTTCCAGAAAACTGTGCTAACAAACTGATCACTGAAGAGACACGTGTAACTCTGTGAGTTGCATTCACACATGGCAATGCAGTTTCTCAGAAAGCTTCTCTTTAGTTATTATGTGAGGTTATTTGCTTTATCACCATGGGCTGCAATAGACTCCCAAATATCACTTTGCAGATTCCACGAAAAGAGTGTTAGCAATCTGCTTCTTGAGGCAGAGTTTGTAACTCAGTGAGATGAACTCACAGATCAGAAAGAAGTTTCTCAGAAAGCTTCTTTCACGTTTTGAACTTATGAAATTTCCTTTATCAGCGTAGGCCTCAATGTGATCCAAGGAAGCCCTTCTCAGATTCCTCAAAGACCGTGTTAATGGACTGCTCCACGAAACATAAGTGTAACTCTGTGAGATGAATTCACACATCACCAAGAAGTTTCTAAGAAAGCTTCTTTCTAGTTTTCATCTGTGGATATTTCCTTTGTCACTGTAATGTTCATTGCGCTATGAAGTATCTAATTGCAGATCTCCAGAAAACTGCCAGCAAACTGATCACTGAAGAGAAACGTGTAACTCTGTGAGTTGCATTCACACATGGCAATGCAGTTTCTCAGAAAGCTTCTCTTTAGTTATTATGTGAGGATATTTCCTTTATCACCATGTGCAACTATGGGCTCCCAAATATCACTTTGCAGATTCCACGAGAAGAGTGTTAGCAAACTTCTTCATGAGGCAGAGGTTGTAAATCTGTGAGATGAACTCACAGATCAGAAAGAAGTTTCTCAGAAAGCTTCTTTCACGTTTTGAACGGATGAAATTTCCTTTATCAGCGTAGGCCTCAATGTGATCCAAGGAAGCCCTTCTCAGATTCCTCAAAGACAGTGTTAATGGACTGCTCCACGAAACATAAGTGTAACTCTGTGAGATGAATTCACACATCACCAAGAAGTTTCTAAGAAAGTTTCTTTCTAGTTTTCATCTGTGGATATTTCCTTTGTCTCTGTAATGTTCATTGTGCTATGAAGTATCTAATTGCAGATTTCCAGAAAACTGTGATAACAAACTGATCACTGAAGAGAAACGTGTAACTCTGTGAGTTGCATTCACACATGGCAATGCAGTTTCTCAGAAAGCTTCTCTTTAGTTATTATGTGAGGATATTTGCTTTATCACCATGGGCTGCAATAGTCTCCCAAATATCACTTTGCAGATTCCACGAAAAGAGTGTTAGCAATCTGCTTTTGGAGGCAGAGTTTGTAACACTGTGAGATGAACTCACAGATCAGAAAGAAGTTTCTCAGAAAGCTTCTTTCACGTTTTGAACGGAAGAAATTTCCTTTATCAGCGTAGGCCTCAATGTGATCCAAGGAAGCCCTTCTCAGATTGTCAAAGACAGTGTTAATGGACTGTTCCACGAAACATAAGTGTAACTCTGTGAGATGAATTCACACATCACCAAGAAGTTTCTAAGAAAGCTTATTCTAGTTTTCATCTGTGGATATTTCCTTTGTCACTGTAATGTTCATTGCGCTATGAAGTATCTAATTGCAGATTTCCAGAAAACTGTGCTATCAAACTGATCACTGAAGAGAGACGTGTAACTCTGTGAGTTGCATTCACACATGGCAATGCAGTTTCTCAGAAAGCTTCTCTTTAGTTATTATGTGAGGATATTTGCTTTATCACCATGGGCTGCAATAGTCTCCCAAATATCACTTTGCAGATTCCACGAAAAGAGTGTTAGCAATCTGCTTTTGGAGGCAGAGTTTGTAACACTGTGAGATGAACTCACAGATCAGAAAGAAGTTTCTCAGAAAGCTTCTTTCACGTTTTGAAATTATGAAATTTCCTTTATCAGCGTAGGCCTCAATGTGATCCAAGGAAGCCCTTCTCAGATTGTCAAAGACAGTGTTAATGGACTGCTCCATGAAACATAAGTGTAACTCTGTGAGATGAATTCACACATCACCAAGAAGTTTCTAAGAAAGCTTCTTTCTAGTTTTCATCTGTGGATATTTCCTTTGTCACTGTAATGTTCATTGCGCTATGAAGTATGTAATTGCAGATTTCCAGAAAACTGTGCTATCAAACTGATCACTGAAGAGAAACGTGTAACTATGTGAGTTGCATTCACACATGGCAATGCAGTTTCTCAGAAAGCTTCTCTTTAGTTATTATGTGAGGATATTTCCTTTATCACCTTTGGCCCCAATAGGCTCCCAAATATCACTTTGCAGATTCCACGATAAGAGTGTTAGCAATCTGCTTCTTGAGGCAGAGTTTGTAATTCTGTGAGATGAACTCACAGATCAGAAAGAGGTTTCTCAGAAAGCTTCTTTCACGTTTTGAACGGAAGAAATTTCCTTTATCAGCTTAGGCCTCAATGTGATCCAAAGAAGCCCATCTCAGTTTCCCCAAAGACAGTGTTAATGGACTGCTCCACGAAACATAAGTGTAACTCTGTGAGATGAATTCACACATCACCAAGAAGTTTCTAAGAAAGCTTCTTTCTAGTTTTCATCTGTGGATATTTCCTTTGTCACTGTAATGTTCATTGCGCTATGAAGTATCTAATTGCAGATTTCCAGAAAACTGTGCTAACAAACTGATCACTGAAGAGAAACGTGTAACTCTGTGAGTTGCATTCACACATGGCAATGCAGTTTCTCAGAAAGCTTCTCTTTAGTTATTATGTGAGGATATTTCCTTTATCACCATTGGCCCCAATAGGCTCCCAAATATCACTTGCAGATTCCACGAAAAGAGTGTTAGCAAACTTCTTCTTGAGGCAGAGGTTGTAACTCTGTGAGATGAACTCACAGATCAGAAAGAAGTTTCTCAGAAAGCTTCTTTCACGTTTTGAATGAAAGAAATTTCCTTTATCAGCTTAGGCCTCATTGTGATCCAAAGAAGCCCTTCTCAGTTTCCCCAAAGACAGTGTTAATGGACTGCTCCACGAAACATAAGTGTAACTCTGTGAGATGAATTCACACATCACCAAGAAGTTTCTAAGAAAGCTTCTTTCTAGTTTTCATCTGTGGATATTTCCTTTGTCACTGTAATGTTCATTGCGCTATGAAGTATCTAATTGCAGATCTCCAGAAAACTGGGCTAACAAACTGATCACTGAAGAGAAACGTGTAACTCTGTGAGTTGCATTCACACATGGCAATGCAGTTTCTCAGAAAGCTTCTCTTTAGTTATTATGTGAGGATATTTCCTTTATCACCATGTGCCCCTAAGGGCTCCCAAATATCACTTTGCAGATTCCACGAGAAGAGTGTTAGCAAACTTCTTCTTGAGGCAGAGGTTGTAAATCTGTGAGATGAACTCACAGATCAGAAAGAAGTTTCTCAGAAAGCTTCTTTCACGGTTTGAACTTATGAAATTTCCTTTATCAGCGTAGGCCTCAATGTGATCCAAGAAAGCCCTTCTCAGATTCCTCAAAGACAGTGTTAATGAACTGCTCCACGAAACATAAGTGTAACTCTGTGAGATGAATTCACTCATCACCAAGAAGTTTCTAAGAAAGCTTCTTTCTAGTTTTCACCTGTGCATATGTCCTTTGTCACTGTAATGTTCATTGTGCTATGAAGTATCTAATTGCAGATTTCCAGAAAACTGTGCTAACAAACTGATCACTGAAGAGAAACGTGTAACTCTGTGAGTTGCATTCACACATGGCAATGCAGTTTCTCAGAAAGCTTCTCTTTAGTTATTATGTGAGGATATTTGCTTTATCACAATGGGCTGCAATAGACTCCCAAATATCACTTTGCAGATTCCACGAAAAGAGTGTTAGCAATCTGCTTCCTGAGGCAGAGGTTGTAACTCTGTGAGATGAACTCACAGATCAGAAAGAAGTTTCTCAGAAAGCTTCTTTCACGTTTTGAACTTATGAAATTTCCTTTATCAGCGTAGGCCTCAATGTGATCCAAGGAAGCCCTTCTCAGATTCCTCAAAGACAGTGTTAATGGACTGCTCCAAGAAACATAAGTGTAACTCTGTGAGATGAATTCACACATCACCAAGAAGTTTCTAAGAAAGCTTCTTTCTAGTTTTCATCTCTGGATATTTCCTTTGTCACTGTAATGTTCATTGCGCTATGAAGTATCTAAATGCAGATCTCCAGAAAACTATGCTAACAAACTGATCACTGAAGAGAAACGTGTAACTCTGAGAGTTGCATTCACACATGGCAATGCAGTTTCTCAGAAAGCTTCTCTTATTTATTATGTGAGGATATTTCCTTTATCACCGTGTGCCCCTATGGGCTCCCAAATATCACTTTGCAGATTCCACGAGAAGAGTGTTAGCAAACTTCTTCTTGAGGCAGAGGTTGTAACTCTGTGAGATGAACTCACAGATCAGAAAGAAGTTTCTCAGAAAGCTTCTTTCACGTTTTGAACTTATGAAATTCCCTTTATCAGCGTAGGCCTCAATGTGATCCAAGAAAGCCCTTCTCAGATTCCTCAAAGACAGTGTTAATGGACTGCTCCACGAAACATAAGTGTAACTCTGTGAGATGAATTCACACATCACCAAGAAGTTTCTAAGAAAGCTTCTTTCTAGTTTTCATCTGTGGATATTTCCTTTGTCTCTGTAATGTTCATTGTGCTATGAAGTATCTAATTGCAGATTTCCAGAAAACTGTGCTAACAAACTGATCACTGAAGAGAAACGTGTAACTCTGTGAGATGCATTCACACATGGCAATGCAGTTTCTCAGAAAGCTTCTCTTTAGTTATTATGTGAGGATATTTGCTTTATCACCATGGGCTGCAATAGTCTCCCAAATATCACTTTGCAGATTCCACGAAAAGAGTGTTAGCAATCTGCTTTTGGAGGCAGAGTTTGTAACACTGTGAGATGAACTCACAGATCAGAAAGAAGTTTCTCAGAAAGCTTCTTTCACGTTTTGAACTTATGAAATTCCCTTTATCAGCGTAGGCCTCAATGTGATCCAAGAAAGCCCTTCTCAGATTCCTCAAAGACAGTGTTAATGGACTGCTCCACGAAACATAAGTGTAACTCTGTGAGATGAATTCACACATCACCAAGAAGTTTCTAAGAAAGCTTCTTTCTAGTTTTCATCTGTGGATATTTCCTTTGTCACTGTAATGTTCATTGCGCTATGAAGTATATAATTGCAGATTTCCAGAAAACTGTGCTATCAAACTGATCACTGAAGAGAAACGTGTAACTCTGTGAGTTGCATTCACACATGGCAATGCAGTTTCTCAGAAAGCTTCTCTTTAGTTATTATGTGAGGATATTTCCTTTATCACCTTTGGCCCCAATAGGCTCCCAAATATCACTTTGCAGATTCCACGATAAGAGTGTTAGCAATCTGCTTCTTGAGGCAGAGTTTGTAATTCTGTGAGATGAACTCACAGATCAGAAAGAGGTTTCTCAGAAAGCTTCTTTCACGTTTTGAACGGAAGAAATTTCCTTTATCAGCTTAGGCCTCAATGTGATCCAAAGAAGCCCATCTCAGTTTCCCCAAAGACAGTGTTAATGGACTGCTCCACGAAACATAAGTGTAACTCTGTGAGATGAATTCACACATCACCAAGAAGTTTCTAAGAAAGCTTCTTTCTAGTTTTCATCTGTGGATATTTCCTTTGTCACTGTAATGTTCATTGCGCTATGAAGTATCTAATTGCAGATTTCCAGAAAACTGTGCTAACAAACTGATCACTGAAGAGAAACGTGTAACTCTGTGAGTTGCATTCACACATGGCAATGCAGTTTCTCAGAAAGCTTCTCTTTAGTTATTATGTGAGGATATTTCCTTTATCACCATTGGCCCCAATAGGCTCCCAAATATCACTTGCAGATTCCACGAAAAGAGTGTTAGCAAACTTCTTCTTGAGGCAGAGGTTGTAACTCTGTGAGATGAACTCACAGATCAGAAAGAAGTTTCTCAGAAAGCTTCTTTCACGTTTTGAATGAAAGAAATTTCCTTTATCAGCTTAGGCCTCATTGTGATCCAAAGAAGCCCTTCTCAGTTTCCCCAAAGACAGTGTTAATGGACTGCTCCACGAAACATAAGTGTAACTCTGTGAGATGAATTCACACATCACCAAGAAGTTTCTAAGAAAGCTTCTTTCTAGTTTTCATCTGTGGATATTTCCTTTGTCACTGTAATGTTCATTGCGCTATGAAGTATCTAATTGCAGATCTCCAGAAAACTGGGCTAACAAACTGATCACTGAAGAGAAACGTGTAACTCTGTGAGTTGCATTCACACATGGCAATGCAGTTTCTCAGAAAGCTTCTCTTTAGTTATTATGTGAGGATATTTCCTTTATCACCATGTGCCCCTAAGGGCTCCCAAATATCACTTTGCAGATTCCACGAGAAGAGTGTTAGCAAACTTCTTCTTGAGGCAGAGGTTGTAAATCTGTGAGATGAACTCACAGATCAGAAAGAAGTTTCTCAGAAAGCTTCTTTCACGGTTTGAACTTATGAAATTTCCTTTATCAGCGTAGGCCTCAATGTGATCCAAGAAAGCCCTTCTCAGATTCCTCAAAGACAGTGTTAATGAACTGCTCCACGAAACATAAGTGTAACTCTGTGAGATGAATTCACTCATCACCAAGAAGTTTCTAAGAAAGCTTCTTTCTAGTTTTCACCTGTGCATATGTCCTTTGTCACTGTAATGTTCATTGTGCTATGAAGTATCTAATTGCAGATTTCCAGAAAACTGTGCTAACAAACTGATCACTGAAGAGAAACGTGTAACTCTGTGAGTTGCATTCACACATGGCAATGCAGTTTCTCAGAAAGCTTCTCTTTAGTTATTATGTGAGGATATTTGCTTTATCACAATGGGCTGCAATAGACTCCCAAATATCACTTTGCAGATTCCACGAAAAGAGTGTTAGCAATCTGCTTCCTGAGGCAGAGGTTGTAACTCTGTGAGATGAACTCACAGATCAGAAAGAAGTTTCTCAGAAAGCTTCTTTCACGTTTTGAACTTATGAAATTTCCTTTATCAGCGTAGGCCTCAATGTGATCCAAGGAAGCCCTTCTCAGATTCCTCAAAGACAGTGTTAATGGACTGCTCCAAGAAACATAAGTGTAACTCTGTGAGATGAATTCACACATCACCAAGAAGTTTCTAAGAAAGCTTCTTTCTAGTTTTCATCTGTGGATATTTCCTTTGTCACTGTAATGTTCATTGCGCTATGAAGTATCTAATTGCAGATTTCCAGAAAACTGTGCTAACAAACTGATCACTGAAGAGAAACGTGTAACTGTGAGTTGCATTCACACATGGCAATGCAGTTTCTCAGAAAGCTTCTCTTTAGTTATTATGTGAGGATATTTCCTTTATCACCATTGGCCCCAATAGGCTCCCAAATATCACTTGCAGATTCCACGAAAAGAGTGTTAGCAAACTTCTTCTTGAGGCAGAGGTTGTAACTCTGTGAGATGAACTCACAGATCAGAAAGAAGTTTCTCAGAAAGCTTCTTTCACGTTTTGAATGAAAGAAATTTCCTTTATCAGCTTAGGCCTCATTGTGATCCAAAGAAGCCCTTCTCAGTTTCCCCAAAGACAGTGTTAATGGACTGCTCCACGAAACATAAGTGTAACTCTGTGAGATGAATTCACACATCACCAAGAAGTTTCTAAGAAAGCTTCTTTCTAGTTTTCATCTGTGGATATTTCCTTTGTCACTGTAATGTTCATTGCGCTATGAAGTATCTAATTGCAGATCTCCAGAAAACTGGGCTAACAAACTGATCACTGAAGAGAAACGTGTAACTCTGTGAGTTGCATTCACACATGGCAATGCAGTTTCTCAGAAAGCTTCTCTTTAGTTATTATGTGAGGATATTTCCTTTATCACCATGTGCCCCTAAGGGCTCCCAAATATCACTTTGCAGATTCCACGAGAAGAGTGTTAGCAAACTTCTTCTTGAGGCAGAGGTTGTAAATCTGTGAGATGAACTCACAGATCAGAAAGAAGTTTCTCAGAAAGCTTCTTTCACGGTTTGAACTTATGAAATTTCCTTTATCAGCGTAGGCCTCAATGTGATCCAAGAAAGCCCTTCTCAGATTCCTCAAAGACAGTGTTAATGAACTGCTCCACGAAACATAAGTGTAACTCTGTGAGATGAATTCACTCATCACCAAGAAGTTTCTAAGAAAGCTTCTTTCTAGTTTTCACCTGTGCATATGTCCTTTGTCACTGTAATGTTCATTGTGCTATGAAGTATCTAATTGCAGATTTCCAGAAAACTGTGCTAACAAACTGATCACTGAAGAGAAACGTGTAACTCTGTGAGTTGCATTCACACATGGCAATGCAGTTTCTCAGAAAGCTTCTCTTTAGTTATTATGTGAGGATATTTGCTTTATCACAATGGGCTGCAATAGACTCCCAAATATCACTTTGCAGATTCCACGAAAAGAATGTTAGCAATCTGCTTCCTGAGGCAGAGGTTGTAACTCTGTGAGATGAACTCACAGATCAGAAAGAAGTTTCTCAGAAAGCTTCTTTCACGTTTTGAAATTATGAAATTTCCTTTATCAGCGTAGGCCTCAATGTGATCCAAGGAAGCCCTTCTCAGATTCCTCAAAGACAGTGTTAATGGACTGCTCCAAGAAACATAAGTGTAACTCTGTGAGATGAATTCACACATCACCAAGAAGTTTCTAAGAAAGCTTCTTTCTAGTTTTCATCTGTGGATATTTCCTTTGTCACTGTAATGTTCATTGCGCTATGAAGTATCTAAATGCAGATCTCCAGAAAACTATGCTAACAAACTGATCACTGAAGAGAAACGTGTAACTCTGAGAGTTGCATTCACACATGGCAATGCAGTTTCTCAGAAAGCTTCTCTTATTTATTATGTGAGGATATTTCCTTTATCACCGTGTGCCCCTATGGGCTCCCAAATATCACTTTGCAGATTCCACGAGAAGAGTGTTAGCAAACTTCTTCTTGAGGCAGAGGTTGTAACTCTGTGAGATGAACTCACAGATCAGAAAGAAGTTTCTCAGAAAGCTTCTTTCACGTTTTGAACTTATGAAATTCCCTTTATCAGCGTAGGCCTCAATGTGATCCAAGAAAGCCCTTCTCAGATTCCTCAAAGACAGTGTTAATGGACTGCTCCACGAAACATAAGTGTAACTCTGTGAGATGAATTCATACATCACCAAGAAGTTTCTAAGAAAGCTTCTTTCTAGTTTTCATCTGTGGATATTTCCTTTGTCACTGTAATGTTCATTGCGCTATGAAGTATCTAATTGCAGAATTCCAGAAAACTGTGCTAACAAACTGATCACTGAAGAGAAACGTGTAACTCTGTGAGTTGCATTCACACATGGCAATGCAGTTTCTCAGAAAGCTTCTCTTTAGTTATTATGTGAGGATATTTCCTTTATTACCATGTGCCCCTATGGGCTCCCAAATATCACTTTGTAGATTCCACGAGAAGAGTGTTAGGAAACTTCTTCTTGAGGCAGAGGTTGTAATTCTGTGAGATGAACTCACAGATCAGAAAGAAGTTTCTCAGAAAGCTTCTTTCACGTTTTGAACGGATGAAATTTCCTTTATTAGCGTAGGCCTCAATGTGATTCAAAGAAGCCCTTCTCAGATTCCTCAAAGAGAGTGTTAATGGACTGCTCCACGAAACATAAGTGTAACTCTGTGAGATGAATACACACATCACCAAGAAGTTTCTAAGAAATCTTCTTTCTAGTTTTCATATGTGGATATTTCCATTGTGACTGTAAGGTTCATTGCGCTGTGAAGTATCTAATTGCAGATTTCCAGAAAACTGTGCTAACAAACTGATCACTGAAGAGAAACGTGGAAGTCTGTGAGTTGCATTCACACATGACAATGCAGTTTCTCAGAAAGCTTCTCTTTAGTTATTACGTGAGGATATTTGATTTATCACCATGGGCTGCAATAGACTCCCAAATATCACTTTGCAGATTCCACGAAAAGAGTGTTAGCAATCTGCTTCTTGAGGCAGAGTTTGTAACACTGTGAGATGAACTCACAGATCAGAAAGAAGTTTCTCAGAAAGCTTCTTTCACGTTTTGAAATTATGAAATTTCCTTTATCAGCGTAGGCCTCAATGTGATCCAAGGAAGCCCTTCTCAGATTCCTCAAAGACAGTGTTAATGGACTGCTCCACGATACATAAGTGTAACTCTGTGAGATGAATTCACACATCACCAAGAAGTTTCTAAGAAAGCTTCTTTCTAGTTTTCATCTGTGGATATGTCCTTTGTCACTGTAATGTTCATTGCGCTATGAAGTATCTAAATGCAGATCTCCAGAAAACTATGCTAACAAACTGATCACTGAAGAGTAACGTGTAACTCTGTGAGTTGCATTCACACATGGCAATGCAGTTTCTCAGAAAGCTTCTCTTTAGTTATTATGTGAGGATATTTCCTTTATCACCGTGTGCCCCTATGGGCTCCCAAATATCACTTTGCAGATTCCACGAGAAGAGTGTTAGCAAACTGCTTCTTGAGGCAGAGGTTGTAACTCTGTGAGATGAACTCACAGATCAGAAAGAAGTTTCTCAGAAAGCTTCTTTCACGTTTTGAACGGATGAAATTTCCTTTATCAGCGTAGGCCTCAATGTGATTCAAAGAAGCCCTTCTCAGTTTCCCCAAAGACAGTGTTAATGGACTGCTCCACGAAACATAAGTGTAACTCTCTGAGATGAATTCACACATCACCAAGAAGTTTCTAAGAAAGCTTCTTTCTATTTTTCATCTCTGGATATGTCCTTTGTCACTGTAATGTTCATTGCGCTATGAAGTATCTAATTGCAGACCTCCAGAAAACTATGCTAACAAACTGATCACTGAAGAGAAACGTGTAACTCTGTGACTTGCATTCACACATGGCAATGCAGTTTCTCAGAAAGCTTCTCTTTAGTTATTATATGAGGATAATTCGTTTATCACCATGGGCCCCCAATAGGCTCCCAAATATCACTTTGCAGATTCCACGAAAAGAGTGTTAGCAAACTGCTTCTTGAGGCAGAGTTTGTAACTCTGTGAGATGAACTCACAGATCAGAAAGAAGTTTCTCAGAAAGCTTCTTTCACGTTTTGAACTTATGAAATTTCCTTTATCAGCGTAGGCCTCAATGTGATCCAAAGAAGCCCTTCTCAGTTTCCCTAAAGACAGTGTTAATGGACTGCTCCACGAAACATAAGTGTAACTCTGTGAGATGAATTCACACATCACCAAGAAGTTTCTAAGAAAGCTACTTTCTAGTTTTCATCTGTGGATATTTCCTTTGTCACTGTAATGTTCATTGCGCTATGAAGTATCTAATTGCAGATCTCCAGAAAACTGTGCTAACAAACTGATCACTGAAGAATAACGTGTAACTCTGTGAGTTGCATTCACACATGGCAATGCAATTTCTCAGAAAGCTTCTCTTTAGTTGTTATGTGAGGATATTTGCTTTATCTCCATGTGCCCCTACAGGCTCCGAAATATCACTTTGCAGATTCCACGAAAAGAGTGTTAGCAAACTTCTTCTTGAGGCAGAGGTTGTAACTCTGTGAGATGAACTCACAGATCAGAAAGAAGTTTCTCAGAAAGCTTCTTTCACGTATTGAACGGATGAAATTTCCTTTATCAGCGTAGGCCTCAATGTGATCCAAAGAAGCCCTTCTCAGATTCCTCAAAGACAGTGTTAATGGACTGCTCCACGAAACATAAGTGTAACTCTGTGAGATGAATTCACACATCACCAAGAAGTTTCTACGAAAGCTTCTTTCTAGTTTTCATCTGTGGATATTTCCTTTGTCACTGTAATGTTCATTGCGCTATGAAGTATCTAATTGCAGATCTCCAGAAAACTGTGCTACCAAACTGATCACTGAAGTGAAACGTGTAACTCTGTGAGTTGCATTCACACATGGCAATGCAGTTTCTCAGAAAGCCTCTCTTTAGTTATTATGTGAGGATAATTCCTTTACCACCTTTGGCCCCAATAGACTAACAAATATCACTTTGCAGATTCCACGAAAAGAGTGTTAGCTATCTGCTTCTTGAAGCAGAGTTTGTAACTCTGTGAGATGAACTCACAGATCAGAAAGAAGTTTCTCAGAAAGCTTCTTTCACGTTTTGAAATTATGAAATTTCCTTTATCAGCGTAGGCCTCAATGTGAACCAAGGATGCCCTTCTCAGATTCCTCAAAGACAGTGTTAATGGACTGCTACACGAATCATAAGTGTAACTCTGTGAGATGAATTCACACATCACCAAGAAGTTTCTAAGAAAGCTTCTTTCCAGTTTTCATAAGTGGATATTTCCTTTGTCACTGTAATGTTCATTGCGCTGTGAAGTATCTAATTGCAGATTTCCAGAAAACTGTGCTAACAAACTGATCACTGAAGAGAAACGTGTAACTCTGTGAGTTGCATTCACACATGGCAATGCAGTTTCTCAGAAAGCTTCTCTTTAGTTATTATGTGAGGATATTTGCTTTATCACCGTGGGCTGCAATAGACTCCCAAATATCACTTTGCAGATTCCACGAAAAGAGTGTTAGCAATCTGCTTCTTGAGGCAGAGTTTGTAACTCTGTGAGATGGACTCACAGATCAGAAAGAAGTTTCTCAGAAAGCTTCCTTCACGTTTTGAACTTATGAAATTTCCTTTATCAGCTTAGGCCTCAATGTGATCCAAAGAAGCCCTTCTCAGTTTCCCCAAAGACAGTGTTAATGGACTGCTCCACGAAACATAAGTGTAACTCTGTGAGATGAATTCACACATCACCAAGAAGTTTCTGAGAAAGCTTCTTTCTAGTTTTCATCTGTGGATATTTCCTTTGTCACTGTAATGTTCATTGCGCTATGAAGTATCTAATTGCAGATCTCCTGAAAACTGTGCTAACAAACTGATCACTGAAGAGAAACGTGTAACTCTGTGAGTTGCATTCTCACATGGCAATGCAGTTTCTCAGAAAGCTTCTCTTTAGTTATTATGTGAGGATATTTCCTTTATCACCATGTGCCCCAATGGGTTCCCAAATATCACTTTGCAGATTCCACGAGAAGAGTGTTAGCAAACTTCTTCTTGAGGCAGAGGTTGTAACTCTGTGAGATGAACTCACAGATGAGAAAGAAGTTTCTCAGAAAGCTTCTTTCACGTTTTGAACGGATGAAATTTCCTTTATCAGCGTAGACCTCAATGTGATCCAAAGAAGCCCTTCTCAGTTTCCCCAAAGACAGTGTTAATGGACTGCTCCACGAAACATAAGTGTAATTCTGTGAGATGAATTCACACATCACCAAGAAGTTTCTAAGAATGCTTCTTTCTAGTTTTCATCTGTGGATATTTCCTTTGTCACTGTAATGTTCATTGCGCTCTGAAGTATCTAATTGCAGATCTCCAGAAAACTGTGCTAACAAACTGATCACTGAAGAATAACGTGTAACTCTGTGAGTTGCATTCACACATGGCAATGCAATTTCTCAGAAAGCTTCTCTTTAGTTGTTATGTGAGGATATTTCCTTTATCTCCATGTGCCCCTACAGGCTCCGAAATATCACTTTGCAGATTCCACGAAAAGAGTGTTAGCAAACTTCTTCTTGAGGCAGAGGTTGTAACTCTGTGAGATGAACTCACAGATCAGAAAGAAGTTTCTCAGAAAGCTTCTTTCACGTATTGAACGGATGAAATTTCCTTTATCAGCGTAGGCCTCAATGTGATCCAAAGAAGCCCTTCTCAGATTCCTCAAAGACAGTGTTAATGGACTGCTCCACGAAACATAAGTGTAACTCTGTGAGATGAATTCACACATCACCAAGAAGTTTCTACTAAAGCTTCTTTCTAGTTTTCATCTGTGGATATTTCCTTTGTCACTGTAATGTTCATTGCGCTATGAAGTATCTAATTGCAGATCTCCAGAAAACTGTGCTACCAAACTGATCACTGAAGTGAAACGTGTAACTCTGTGAGTTGCATTCACACATGGCAATGCAGTTTCTCAGAAAGCCTCTCTTTAGTTATTATGTGAGGATAATTCCTTTACCACCTTTGGCCCCAATAGACTAACAAATATCACTTTGCAGATTCCACGAAAAGAGTGTTAGCTATCTGCTTCTTGAAGCAGAGTTTGTAACTCTGTGAGATGAACTCACAGATCAGAAAGAAGTTTCTCAGAAAGCTTCTTTCACGTTTTGAAATTATGAAATTTCCTTTATCAGCGTAGGCCTCAATGTGAACCAAGGATGCCCTTCTCAGATTCCTCAAAGACAGTGTTAATGGACTGCTACACGAATCATAAGTGTAACTCTGTGAGATGAATTCACACATCACCAAGAAGTTTCTAAGAAAGCTTCTTTCCAGTTTTCATAAGTGGATATTTCCTTTGTCACTGTAATGTTCATTGCGCTGTGAAGTATCTAATTGCAGATTTCCAGAAAACTGTGCTAACAAACTGATCACTGAAGAGAAACGTGTAACTCTGTGAGTTGCATTCACACATGGCAATGCAGTTTCTCAGAAAGCTTCTCTTTAGTTATTATGTGAGGATATTTGCTTTATCACCGTGGGCTGCAATAGACTCCCAAATATCACTTTGCAGATTCCACGAAAAGAGTGTTAGCAATCTGCTTCTTGAGGCAGAGTTTGTAACTCTGTGAGATGGACTCACAGATCAGAAAGAAGTTTCTCAGAAAGCTTCCTTCACGTTTTGAACTTATGAAATTTCCTTTATCAGCTTAGGCCTCAATGTGATCCAAAGAAGCCCTTCTCAGTTTCCCCAAAGACAGTGTTAATGGACTGCTCCACGAAACATAAGTGTAACTCTGTGAGATGAATTCACACATCACCAAGAAGTTTCTGAGAAAGCTTCTTTCTAGTTTTCATCTGTGGATATTTCCTTTGTCACTGTAATGTTCATTGCGCTATGAAGTATCTAATTGCAGATCTCCAGAAAACTGTGCTAACAAACTGATCACTGAAGAGAAACGTGTAACTCTGTGAGTTGCATTCTCACATGGCAATGCAGTTTCTCAGAAAGCTTCTCTTTAGTTATTATGTGAGGATATTTCCTTTATCACCATGGGCCCCAATAGGCTCCGAAATATCACTTTTCAGAATCCACGAGAAGAGTGTTAGCAAACTTCTTCTTGAGGCGGAGGTTGTAACTCTGAAAGATGAACTCACAGATCTGAAAGAAGTCTCTCAGACAGCTTCTTTCACGTTTTGAACGGATGAAATTTCCTTTATCAGCGTAGGCCTCAATGTGATCCAAAGAATCCCGTCTCAGATTCCTCAAAGACAGTGTTAATGGACTGCTCCACGAAACATAAGTGCAACTCTGTGAGATGAATTCACACATCACCAAGAAGTTTCTAAGAAAGCTTCTTTCTAGTTTTCATCTGTGGATATTTCCTTTGTCACTGTAATGTTCATTGCGCTATGAAGTATCTAATTGCAGATCTCCAGAAAACTGTGCTAACAAACTGATCACTGAAGAGAAACGTGTAACTCTGTGAGTTGCATTCACACTTGGCAATGCAGTTTCACCTGAAAGCTTCTCTTCAGTTATTATGTGACGATATTTCCTTTATCACCATGTGCCCCTACAGGCTCCGAAATATCACTTTGCAGATTCCACGAGAAGAGTGTTAGCAAACTTCTTCTTGAGGCAGAGGTTGTAACTCTGTGAGATGAACTCACAGATTAGAAAGAAGTTTCTCAGAAAGCTTCTTTCACGTTTTGAACTTATGAAATTTCCTTTATCAGCGTAGGCCTTAATGTGATCCAAAGAAGCCCTTCTCAGTTTCCCCAAAGACAGTGTTAATGGACTGCTCCACGAAACATAAGTGTAATTCTGTGAGATGAATTCACACTTCACCAAGAAGTTTTTAAGAAAGCTTCTTTCCAGTTTTCACATGTGGACATTTCCTTTGTGACTGTAATGTTCATTGCGCTGTGAAGTATCTAATTGCAGATTTCCAGAAAACTGTGCTAACAAACTGATCACTGAAGAGAAACGTGTAACTCTGTGAGTTGCATTGACACATGGCAATGCAGTTTCTCAGAAAGCTTCTCTTTAGTTATTATGTGAGGATATTTGCTTTATCACCGTGGGCTGCAAAAGACTCCCAAATATCACTTTGCAGTTTCCACGAAAAGAGTGTTAGCAATCTGCTTCTTGAGGCAGAGTTTGTAACTCTGTGAGATGAACTCACAGATAAGAAAGAAGTTTCTCAGAAAGCTTCTTTCACGTTTTGAACTTATGAAATTTCCTTTATCAGCATAGGCCTCAATGTGATCCAAGGAAGCCCTTCTCAGACTCCTCAAAGACAGTGTTAATGGACTGCTCCACGAAACATAAGTGTAACTCTGTGAGATGAATTCACACATCACCAAGAATTTTCTAAGAAAGCTTCTTTCTAGTTTTCATCTGTGGATATTTCCTTTGTCACTGTAATGTTCATTGCGCTATGAAGTATCTAATTGCAGATCTCCAGAAAACTGTGCTAACAAACTGATCACTGAAGAGAAACGTGTTACTCTGGGAGTTGCATTCACACATGGCAATGCAGTTTCTCAGAAAGCTTCTCTTTAGTTATTATGTGAGGATATTTCCTTTATCACCATGGGCCCCAATAGGCTCCGAAATATCACTTTTCAGATTCCACGAGAAGAGTGTTAGCAAACTTCTTCTTGAGGCGGAGGTTGTAACTCTGAAAGATGAACTCACAGATCCGAAAGAAGTCTCTCAGACAGCTTCTTTCACGTTTTGAACGGATGAAATTTCCTTTATCAGCGTAGGCCTCAATGTGATCCAAAGAATCCCTTCTCAGATTCCTCAAAGACAGTGTGAATGGACTGCTCCACGAAACATAAGTGCAACTCTGTGAGATGAATTCACACATCACCAAGAAGTTTCTAAGAAAGCTTCTTTCTAGTTTTCATCTGTGGATATTTCCTTTGTCACTGTAATGTTCATTGCGCTATGAAGTATCTAATTGCAGATCTCCAGAAAACTGTGCTACCAAACTGATCACTGAAGTGAAACGTGTAACTCTCTGAGTTGCATTCACACATGGCAATGCATTTTCTCAGAAAGCTTCTCTTTAGTTATTATGTGAGGATAATTCCTTTACCACCTTTGGCCCCAATAGACTCCCAAATATCACTTTGCAGATTCCACGAAAAGAGTGTTAGCAATCTGCTTCTTGAGGCAGAGGTTGTAACTCTGTGAGATGAACTCACAGATCAGAAAGAAGTTTCTCAGAAAGCCTCTTTCACGTTTTGAACTTATGAAATTTCCTTTATCAGCGTAGGCCTCAATGTGATCCAAGGAAGCCCTTCTCAGATTCCTCAAAGACAGTTTTAATGGACTGCTCCACGAAACATAACTGTAACTCTGTGAGATGAATTCACACATCACCAAGAAGTTTCTAAGAAAGCTTCTTTCTAGTTTTCATCTGTGGATATTTCCTTTGTCACTGTAATGTTCATTGCGCTATGAAGTATCTAATTGCAGATTTCCAGAAAACTGTGCTAACAAACTGATCACTGAAGAGAAACGTGAAACTCTGTGAGTAGCATTCACACATGGCAATGCAGTTTCTCAGAAAGCTTCTCTTTAGTTATTATGTGAGGATATTTCCTTTATTACCATGGGCCCCAATAGGCTCCGAAATATCACTTTTCAGATTCCACGAGAAGAGTGTTAGCAAACTTCTTCTTGAGGCAGAGGTTGTAACTCTGTGAGATGAACTCACAGATCAGAAAGAAGTTTCTCAGACAGCTTCTTTCAGGTTTTGAACGGATGAAATTTCCTTTATGAGCGTAGGCCTCAATGTGATCCAAAGAAGCCCTTCTCAGATTCCTCAAAGACAGTGTTAATGGACTGCTCCATGAAACATAAGTGTAACTCTGTGAGATGAATTCACACCTCACCAAGAAGTTTCTAAGAAAGCTTCTTTCTAGTTTTCATCTGTGGATATTTCCTTTGTCACTGTAATGTTCATTGCGCTATGAAGTATCTAATTGCAGATCTCCAGAAAACTGTGCTAACAAACTGATCACTGATGTGAAACGGGTAACTCTGTGAGTTGCATTCACACATGGCAATGCAGTTTCTCAGAAAGCTTCTCTTTAGTTATTATGTGAGGATAATTCCTTTACCACCTTTGGCCCCAATAGACTCCCAAATATCACTTTGCAGATTCCATGAAAAGAGTGTTAGCAATCTGCTTCTTTAGGTAGAGTTTGTAACTCTGTGAGATGAACTCACAGATCAGAAAGAAGTTTCTCAGAAAGCTTCTTTCACGTTTTGAACTTATGAAATTTCCTTTATCAGCGTAGGCCTCAATGTGATCCAAGGAAGCCCTTCTCAGATTCCTCAAAGACAGTGTTAATGGACTGCTCCACGAAACATAAGTGTAACTCTGTGAGATGAATTCACACATCACCAAGAAGTTTCTAAGAAAGCTTCTTTCTAGTTTTCATCTGTGGATATTTCCTTTGTCACTGTAATGTTCATTGCGCTATGAAGTATCTAATTGCAGATCTCCAGAAAACTGTGCTAACAAACTGATCACTGAAGAGAAACGTGAAACTCTGTGAGTTGCATTCACACATGGCAATGCAGTTTCTCAGAAAGCTTCTCTTTAGTTATTATGTGAGGATATTTCCTTTATCACCATGGGCCCCAATAGGCTCCCAAATATCACTTTGCAGATTCCACGAAAAGAGTGTTAGCAAACTGCTTCTTGAGGCAGAGGTTGTAACTCAGTGAGATGAACTCACAGATCAGAAAGAGGTTTCTCAGAAAGCTTCTTTCACGTTTTGAACTTATGAAATTTCCTTTAACAGCGTAGGCCTCAATGTGATCCAAGGAAGCCCTTCTCAGATTCCTCAAAGACAGTGGTAAAGGACTGCTCCACGAAACATAAGTGTAATTCTGTGAGATGAATTCACACATCACCAAGACGTTTCTAAGAAAGCTTCTTTCTAGTTTTCTTCTATGGATATTTCGTTTGTCACTGTAATGTTCATTGCTCTATGAAGTATCTAATTGCAGATCTCCAGAAAACTGTGCTAACAAACTGATCACTGAAGAGAAACGTGTAACTCTGTGAGTTGCATTCACACATGGCAATGCAGTTTCTCGGAAAGCTTCTCTTTAGTTATTATGTGAGGATAATTCCTTTATCACCATGGGCCCCCAATAGGCTCCCAAATATCACTTTGCAGATTCCACGAAAAGAGTGTTAGCAAACTGCTTCTTGAGGCAGAGTTTGTAACTCTGTGAGATGAACTCACAGATCAGAAAGAAGTTTCTCAGAAAGCTTCTTTCACGTTTTGAACGGATGAAATTTCCTTTATCAGCGTAGACCTCAATGTGATCCAAAGAAGCCCTTCTCAGTTTCCCCAAAGACAGTGTTAATGGACTGCTCCACGAAACATAAGTGTAATTCTGTGAGATGAATTCACACATCACCAAGAAGTTTCTAAGAAAGCTTCTATCTAGTTTTCATCTGTGGACATTTCCTTTGTCACTGTAATGTTCATTGCGCTCTGAAGTATCTAATTGCAGATCTCCAGAAAACTGTGCTAACAAACTGATCACTGAAGAAAAACGTGTAACTCTGTGAGTTGCATTCACACATGGCAATGCAATTTCTCAGAAATCTTCTCTTTAGTTATTATGTGAGGATATTTCCTTTATCTCCATGTGCCCCTACAGGCTCCGAAATATCACTTTGCAGATTCCACGAAAAGAGTGTTAGCAAACTTCCTCTTGAGGCAGAGGTTGTAACTCTGTGAGATGAACTCACAGATTAGAAAGAAGTTTCTCAGAAAGCTTCTTTCACGTATTGAACGGATGAAATTTCCTTTATCAGCGTAGGCCTCAATGCGATCCAAAGAAGCCCTTCTCAGATTCCTCAAAGACAGTGTTAATGGACTGCTCCACGAAACATAAGTGTAACTCTGTGAGATGAATTCACACATCACCAAGAAGTTTCTATGAAAGCTTCTTTCTAGTTTTCATCTGTGGATATTTCCTTTGTCACTGTAATGTTCATTGCGCTATGAAGTATCTAATTGCAGATCTCCAGAAAACTGTGCTAACAAACTGATCACTGAAGTGAAACGTGTAACTCTGTGAGTTGCATTCACACATGGCAATGCAGTTTCTCAGAAAGCCTCTCTTTAGTTATTATGTGAGGATAATTCCTTTACCACCTTTGGCCCCAATAGACTCCCAAATATCACTCTGCAGATTTCACGAAAAGAGTGTTAGCTATCTGCTTCTTGAAGCAGAGTTTGTAACTCTGTGAGATGAACTCACAGATCAGAAAGAAGTTTCTCAGAAAGCTTCTTTCACGTTTTGAACTTATGAAATTTCCTTTATCAGCTTAGGCCTCAATGTGATCCAAAGAAGCCCTTCTCAGTTTCCCCAAAGACAGTGTTAATGGACTGCTCCACGAAACATAAGTGTAACTCTGTGAGATGAATTCACATATCACCAAGAAGTTTCTAAGAAAGCTTCTTTCTAGTTTTCATCTGTGGATATTTCCTTTGTCACTGTAAAGTTCATTGCGCTATGAAGTATCTAATTGCAGATTTCCAGAAAACTGTGCTAACAAACTGATCACTGAAGAGAAACGTGTAACTCTGTGAGTTGCATTCACACATGGCAATGCAGTTTCTCAGAAAGCTTCTCTTTACTTGTTATGTGAGGATATTTCCTTTATCACCATGGGCCCCAATAGGCTCCCAAATATCACTTTGCAGATTCCACGAAAAGAGTGTTAGCAAACTTCTTCTTGAGGCAGAGGTTGTAACTCTGTGAGATGAACTCACAGATCAGAAAGAAGTTTCTCAGAAAGCTTCTTTCACGTTTTGAACGGAAGAAATTTCCTTTATCAGCTTAGGCCTCAATGTGATCCAAAGAAGCCCTTCTCAGTTTCCCCAAAGACAGTGTTAATGGAGTGCTCCACGAAACATAAGTGTAACTCTGTGAGATGAATTCACACATCACCAAGAAGTTTCTAAGAAAGCTTCTTTCTAGTTTTCATCTGTGGATATTTTCTTTGTCACTGTAATGTTCATTGCGCAATGAAGTATCCAATTGCAGATCTCCAGAAAACTGTGCTAACAAACTGATCACTGAAGAGAAACGTGTAACTCTTTGAGTTGTATTCACACATGGCAATGCAGTTTCTCAGAAAGCTTCTCTTTAGTTATTATGTGAGGATATTTCCTTTATCACCATTCGTCCCTTCAGGCTCCGAAATATCACTTTGCAGATTCCACGAGAAGAGTGTTAGCAAACTTCTTCTTGAGGCAGAGGTTGTAACTCTGTGAGATGAACTCACAGATCAGAAAGAAGTTTCTCAGAAAGCTTCTTTCACGTTTTGAACTTATGAAATTTCCTTTATCAGCGTAGGCCTCAATATGATCCAAGGAAGCCCTTCTCAGATTCCTCAAAGACAGTGTTAATGGACTGCTCCACGAAACATAAGTGTAACTCTGTGAGATGAATTCACACATCACCAAGAAGTTTCTGAGAAAGCTTCTTTCTAGTTTTCATCTGTGGATATTTCCTTTGTCACTGTAATGTTCATTGTGCTATGAAGTATCTAATTGCAGATTTCCAGAAAACTGTGCTAACAAACTGATCACTGAAGAGAAACGTGTAACTCTGTGAGTTGCATTCACACATGGCAATGCAGTTTCTCAGAAAGCTTCTCTTTAGTTATTATGTGAGGATACTTCCTTTACCACCATTGGCCCCAATAGGCTCCAAAATATCACTTTGCAGATTCCACGAAAAGAGTGTTAGCAAACTGCTTCTTGAGGCAGAGGTTGTAACTCTGTGAGATGAACTCACAGATCAGAAAGAAGTTTCTCGGAAAGCTTCTTTCACGTTTTGAACGGAAGAAATTTCCTTTATCAGATTAGGCCTCAATGTGATCCAAAAAGCCCTTCTCAGTTTCCCCAAAGACAGTGTTAATGGACTGCTCCACGAAACATAAGTGTAACTCTGTGAGAGGAATTCACACATCACCAAGAAGTTTCAAAGAAAGCTTCTTTCTAGTTTTCATCTGTGGATATTTCCTTTGTCACTGTAATGTTCATTGCGCTATGAAGTATCTAATTGCAGATCTCCAGAAAACTGTGCTAACAAACTGATCACTGAAGAGAAACGTGTAACTCTGTGAGTTGCATTCACATATGGCAATGCAGTTTCTCAGAAAGCTTCTCTTTAGTTATTATGTGAGGATATTTCCTTTATCACCATGTGCCCCTACAGGCTCCGAAATATCACTTTGCAGATTCCACGAGAAGAGTGTTAGCAAACTTCTTGAGGCAGATGTTGTAACTCTGTGAGACGAACTCACAGAACAGAAAGAAGTTTCTCAGAAAGCTTCTTTCACGTTTTGAACGGATGAAATTTCCTTTATCATCTTAGGCCTCAATGTGATCCAAAGATGCCCTTCTCAGTTTCCCCAAAGACAGTGTTAATGGACTGCTCCACGAAACATAAGTGTAACTCTGTGAGATGAATTCACACATCACCAAGAAGTTTCTAAGAAAGCTTCTTTCTAGTTTTCATCTGTGGATATTTCCTTTGTCACTGTAATGTTCACTGCACTATGAAGTATCTAATTGCAGATCTCCAGAAAACTGTGCTAACAAACTGATCACTGAAGAGAAACGTGTAACTCTGTGAGTTGCATTCACACATGGCAATGCAGTTTCTCAGAAAGCTTCTCTTTAGTTATTATGTGAGGATACTTCCTTTATCACCATGTGCCCCTACAGGCTCCCAAATATCACTTTGCAGATTCCACGAGAAGAGTGTTAGCAATCTTCTTCTTGAGGCAGAGGTTGTAACTCTGTGAGATGAAGTCACAGATCAGAAAGAAGTTTCTCAGAAAGCTTCTTTCACGTTCTGAACTTATGAAATTTCCTTTATCAGCGTAGGCCTCAATGTGATCCAAAGAAGCCCTTCTCAGATTCCTCAAAGACAGTGTTAATGGACTGCTCCACGAAACATAAGTGTAACTCTGTGAGATGAATTCACACATCACCAAGAAGTTTCTAAGAAAGCTTCTTTCTAGTTTTCATCTGTGGATATTTCCTTTGTCACTGTAATGTTCATTGCGCTATGAAGTACTAATTGCAGATTTCCAGAAAACTGTGCTAACAAACTGATCACTGAAGAGAAACGTGTAACTCTGTGAGTTGCATTCACACATGGCAATGCAGTGTCTCAGAAAGCTTCTAGTTAGTTTTTATGTGAGGATAATTCCTTTCCACCACAGGCCCCAATAGGCTCCCAAATATCACTTTGCAGATTCCACGAAAAGAGTGTTAGCAAACTGCTTCTTGAGGCAGAGGTTGTAACTCTGTGAGATGAACTCACAGATCAGAAAGAAGATTCTCAGAAAGCTTCTTTCTCATTTTTATTGGAAGATGTTTCCATTGGCCCCATTGGTTTCAAAGGGATCGGGAATATCTGTTCTCAGATTCCACACAAATAGGGCCAGGCCACGGCCCCACGAAATACAGCTGCAACTTAGTGAGTTGAATTCACAAATCACAAAGCGGTTTCTCAGAAAGCTTCTTTCTTTAGTAAGACGAGGTTATTTGTGATCTTGGAGCGCCACCGTGTGTCCCATTGCAGATTCTGCGAAAACTCTGCTAGCAAGTTTCTCAGTGGAAACAATGATGGACATCTGTGGGCTGAATTCACCCACAACAAAGAAGTTTCTGAGAAGGCTTCTCTGCAGGTTTCTCTGAGGATAGTTCCTTATTCAGCATGCGATTCAATGATATCCAAGACATCACATCAGAGATTCCTCAAAATGAGTGCTAGGAAACTCCCCCGAGAAAGGGTGATAGAACACTGTGAAATGAATTCACATACCACAAAACAGTTTCTCAGAAAGCTTGGTTCTGCTTTCTCTTGGAGGATATTTCTTTTCTCCTTCTATTCTTCAAAGCTATCTGAAATATCACTTCTCGGAATCCACGGAAACAGTCCTAAGAAACGGCTCCAAAAAACACTGGCGTAACTCTGTCAGTTGCATTCACACATGGCGATGCAGTTTCTCAGAAAGCTTCTCTTTAGTTATTATGTGAGGATATTTCCTTTATCACCATGGGCCCCAATAGGCTCCCAAATATCACTTTGCAGATTCCACGAAAAGAATGGTAGCAAACCTCTTCTTGAGGCAGAGGTTGTAACTCTGTGAGATGAACTCACAGATCAGAAAGAAGTTTCTCAGAAAGCTTCTTTCACGTTTTGAACGGAAGAAATTTCCTTTATCAGCTTAGGCCTCAATGTGATCCAAAGAAGCCCTTCTCAGTTTCCCCAAAGACAGTGTTAATGGACTGCTCCACGAAACATAAGTGTAACTCTGTGAGATGAATTCACACATCACCAAGAAGTTTCTAAGAAAGCTTCTTTCTAGTTTTCATCTGTGGATATTTTCTTTGTCACTGTAATGTTCATTGCGCTATGAAGTATCTAATTGCAGATCTCCAGAAAACTGTGCTAACAAACTGATCACTGAAGAGAAACGTGTAACTCTTTGAATTGTATTCACACATGGCAATGCAGTTTCTCAGAAAGCTTCTCTTTAGTTATTATGTGAGGATATTTCCTTTATCACCATGTGTCCCTTCAGGCTCCGAAATATCACTTTGCAGATTCCACGAGAAGAGTGTTAGCAAACTTCTTCTTGAGGCAGAGGTTGTAACTCTGTGAGATGAACTCACAGATCAGAAAGAAGTTTCTCAGAAAGCTTCTTTCACGTTTTGAACTTATGAAATTTCCTTTATCAGCGTAGGCCTCAATGTGATCCAACGAAGCAATTCTCAGATTCCTCAAAGACAGTGTTAATGGACTGCTCCACGAAACATAAGTGTAACTCTGTGAGATGAATTCACACATCACCAAGAAGTTTCTAAGAAAGCTTCTTTCTAGTTTTCATCTGTGGATATTTCCTTTGTCACTGTAATGTTCATTGTGCTATGAAGTATCTAATTGCAGATTTCCAGAAAACTGTGCTAACAAACTGACCACTGAAGAGAAACGTGTAACTCTGTGAGTTGCATTCACACATGGCAATGCAGTTTCTCAGAAAGCTTCTCTTTAGTTATTATGTGAGGATAATTCCTTTACCACCATTGGCCCCAATAGGCTCCCAAATATCACTTTGCAGATTCCACGAAAAGAGTGTTAGCAAACTGCTTCTTGAGGCAGAGGTTGTAACTCTGTGAGATGAACTCACAGATCAGAAAGAAGTTTCTCAGAAAGCTTCTTTCTCATTTTTATTGGAAGATGTTTCCATTGGCCCCATTGGTTTCAAAGGGATCGGGAATATCTGTTCTCAGATTCCACACAAATAGGGTCAGGCCACGGCCCCACGAAATACAGCTGCAACTTAGTGAGTTGAATTCACACATCACAAAGCGGTTTCTCAGAAAACTTCTTTCTTTAGTAAGACGAGGTTATTTGTGATCTTGGAGCGCCACCGTGTGTCCTATTGCAGATTCTGCGAAAACTCTGCTAGCAAGTTTCTCAGTGGAAACAATGATGGACATCTGTGGGCTGAATTCACCCACAACAAAGAAGTTTCTGAGAAGGCTTCTCTGCAGGTTTCGCTGAGGATAGTTCCTTATTCAGCATGCGATTCAATGATATCCAAGACATCACATCAGAGATTCCTCAAAATGAGTGCTAGGAAACTTCCCCGAGAAAGGGTGATAGAACACTGTGAAATGAATTTACATATCACAAAACAGTTTCTCAGAAAGCTTGGTTCTGCTTTCTCTTGGAGGATATTTCTTTTCTCCTTCTATTCTTCAAAGCTATCTGAAATATCACTTCTCGGAATCCACGGAAACAGTCCTAAGAAACGGCTCCAAAAAACACTGGCGTAACTCTGTGAGTTGCATTCACACATGGTGATGCAGTTTCTCAGAAAGCTTCTCTTTAGTTATTATATGAGGATATTTCCTTTATCACCATGGGCTCCAATATGCTCCCAAATATCACTTTGCAGATTCCACGAGAAGAGTGTTAGCAAACTGTTTCTTGAGGCAGAGGTTGTAACTCTGTGAGATGAACTCACAGATCAGAAAGAAGTTTCTCAGAAAGCTCCTTTTACGTTTTCAACGGATGAAATTTACTTTATCAGCGTAGGTCTCAATGTGATCCAAGGAAGCCCTTCTCAGATTCCTCAAAGACAGTGTTAATGGACTGCTCCACGAAACATAAGTGTAACTCTGTGAGATGAATTCACACATCACCAAGAAGTTTCTAAGAAAGCTTCTTTCTAGTTTTCATAGGTGGATATTTCCTTTGTGACTGTAATGTTCATTGCGCTGTGAAGTATCTAATTGCAAATTTCCAGAAAACTGTGCTAACAAACTGATCACTGAAGAGAAACGTGTAACTCTGTGAGTTGTATTCACACATGACAATGCAGTTTCTCAGACAGCTTCTCTTTAGTTATTATGTGAGGATATTTCCTTTATCACCGTGGGCCCCAATAGGCTCCCAAATATCACTTTGCAGATTCCACGAGAAGAGTGTTAGCAAACTTCTTCTTGAGGCAGAGGTTGTAACTCCGTGAGATGAACTCACAGATCAGAAAGAAGTTTCTCAGAAAGCTTCTTTCACGTTTTGAACGGATGAAATTTCCTTTATCAGCTTAGGCCTCAATGTGATCCAAAGAAGCCCTTCTCACATGCCTCAAAGACAGTGTTAATGGATTGCTCCACGAAACATAAGTGTAACTCTGTGAGATGAATTCACACATCACCAAGAAGTTTCTAAGAAAGCTTCTTTCTAGTTTTCATCTGTGGATATTTCCTTTGTCACTGTAATGTTCACTGCACTATGAAATATCTAATTGCAGATCTCCAGAAAACTGTGCTAACAAACTGATCACTGAAGAGAAACGTGTAACTCTGTGAGTTGCATTCACACATGGCAATGCAGTTTCTCAGAAAGCTTCTCTTTAGTTGTCATGTGAGGATATTTCCTTTATCACCATGGGCCCCAGTAGGCTCCCGAATATCACTTTGCAGATTCCACTAAAAGAGTGTTAGCAAACTTCTTCTTGAGGCAGAGGTTGTAACTCTGTGAGATGAACTCACAGATCAGAAAGAAGTTTCTCAGAAAGCTTCTTTCACGTTTTGAACTTATGAAATTTCCTTTATCAGCTTCGGCCTCCATGTGATCCAAAGAAGCCCTTCTCACATACCTCAAAGACAGTGTTAATGGATTGCTCCACGAAACATAAGTGTAACTCTGTGAGATGAATTCACACATCACCAAGAAGTTTCTAAGAAAGCTTCTTTCTAGTTTTCATCTGTGGATATTTCCTTTGTCAATGTAATGTTCATTGCGCTATGAAGTATCTAATTGCAGATCTCCAGAAAACTGTGCTAACAAACTGATCACTGAAGAGAAACGTGTAACTCTGTGAGTTCCTTTCACACATGGCAATGCAGTTTTTCAGAAAGCTTCTCTTTAGTTATTATGTGAGGATATTTCCTTAATCACCATGTGCCCCTATGGGCTCCCAAATATCACTTTGCAGATTCCACGAGAAGAGTGTTAGCAAACTTCTTCTTGAGGCAGAGGTTGTAACTCTGTGAGATGAACTCACAGATCAGAAAGAAGTTTCTCAGAAAGTTTCTTTCACGTTTTGAACTTATGAAATTTCCTTTATCAGCTTAGGCCTCAATGTGATCCAAAGAAGCCCTTCTCAGTTTCCCCAAAGACAGTGTTAATGGACTGCTCCACGAAACATAAGTGTAACTCTGTGAGATGAATTCACACATCACCAAGAAGTTTCTAAGTAAGCTTCTTTCTAGTTTTCATCTGCGGATATTTCCTTTGTCACTGTAATGTTCACTGCGCTATGAAGTATCTAATTGCAGATTTCCAGAAAACTGTGCTAACAAACTGATCACTGAAGAGAAACGTGTAACTCTGTGAGTTGCATTCACACATGGCAATGCAGTTTCTCAGAAAGCTTCTCTTTAGTTATTATGTGAGGATATTTCCTTTATCACCATGGGCCCCAACAGGCTCCCAAATATCACTTTGCAGATTCCACGAAAAGATTGTTAGCAAACTTCTTCTTGAGGCAGAGGTTGTAACTCTGTGAGATGAACTCACAGATCAGAAAGAAGTATCTCAGAAAGCTTCGTTCACGTTTTGAACGGAAGAAATTTCCTTTATCAGCTTTGGCCTCAATGTGATCCAAAGAAGCCCTTCTCAGTTTCCCCAAAGACAGTGTTAATGGACTGCTACACGAAACATAAGTGTAACTCTGTGAGATGAATTCACACATCACCAAGAAGTTTCTAAGAAAGCTTCTTTCTAGTTTTCATCTGTGGATATTTCCTTTGTCACTGTAATGTTCACTGCACTATGAAGTATCTAATTGCAGATTTCCAGAAAACTGTGCTAACAAACTGATCACTGAAGAGAAACGTGTAACTCTGTGAGTTGCATTCACACATTGCAATGCAGTTTCTCAGAAAGCTTCTCTTTAGTTATTATGTGAGGATATTTCCTTAATCACCATGTGCCCCTATGTGCTCCCAAATATCACTTTGCAGATTCCACGAGAAGAGTGTTAGCAAACTTCTTCTTGAGATAGAGGTTGTAACTCTGTGAGATGAACTCACAGATCAGAAAGAAGTTTCTCAGAAAGCTTCTTTCACGTTTTGAACTTATGAAATTTCCTTTATCAGCTTAGGCCTCAATGTGATCCAAAGAAGCCCTTCTCATTTTCCCCAAAGACAGTGTTAATGGACTGCTCCACGAAACATAATTGTAATTCTGTCAGATGAATTCACACATTACCAAGAAGTTTCTACGAAAGCTTCTTTCTAGTTTTCATCTGCGGATATTTCCTTTGTCACTGTAATGTTCATTGCGCTATGAAGTATGTAATTGCAGATTTCCAGAAAACTGTGCTAACTAACTGATCACTGAAGAGAAACGTGTTAATCTGTGAGTTGCATTCACACATGGCAATGCAGTTTCTCAGAAAGCTTCTCTTTAGTTATTATGTGAGGATATTTCCTTTATCACCATGGGCCCCTATAGGTTCCCAAATATCACTTTGCAGATTCCACGAAAAGAGTGTTAGGAAACTGCTTCTTGAGGCAGAGTTTGTAACTCTGTGAGATGAACTCACAGATCAGAAAGAAGTTTCTCAGAAAGCTTCTTTCACGATTTGAACGGAAGAAATTTCCTTTATCAGCTTAGGCCTCAATGTGATCCAAGGAATCCGTTATCAGATTCCTCAAAGACAGTGTTAAAGGACTGCTCCACGAAACATAAGTGTAACTCTGTGAGATGAATTCACACATCCCCAAGAAGTTTGTAAGAAAGCTTCTTTCTAGTTTTCATCTGTGGATATTTCCTTTGTCACTGTAATGTTCATTGCGCTATGAAGTATCCAATTGCAGATTTCCAGAAAACTGTGCTAACAAACTGATCACTGAAGAGAAACGTGTAACTCTGTGAGTTGCATTCACACATGGCAATGTAGTTTCTCAGAAAGCTTCTCTTTAGTTATTATGTGAGGATATTTCCTTTATCACCATGGGCCCCAATAGGCTCCCAAATATCACTTTGCAGATTCCACGAAAAGAGTGTTAGCAAACTTCTTCTTGAGGCAGAGGTTGTAACTCTGTGAGATGAACTCACAGATCAGAAAGAAGTTTCTCAGAAAGCTTATTTCACGTTTTGAACGGAAGAAATTTCCTTTATCAGCTTAGGCCTCAATGTGATCCAAAGAAGCCCTTCTCAGTTGCCCCAAAGACAGCGTTAATGGACTGCTCCACGAAACATAAGTGTAACTCTGTGAGATGAATTCACACATCCCCAAGAAGTTTCTAAGTAAGCTTCTTTCTAGTTTTCATCTGTGGATATTTCCTTTGTCACTGTAAAGTTCATTGTGCTATGAAGTATCTAATTGCAGATTTCCAGAAAACTTTGCTAACAAACTGATCACTGAAGAGAAACGTGTAACTCTGTGAGTTGCATTCACACATGGCAATGCAGTTTCTCAGAAAGCTTCTCTTTAGTTATTATGAGAGGATATTTCCTTTATCACCATGGGCCCCAATAGGCTCCCAAATATCACTTTGCAGATTCCACGAAAAGAGTGTTAGCAATCTTCTTCTTGAGGCAGAGGTTGTAACTCTGTGAGATGAACTCACAGATCAGAAAGAAGTTTCTCAGAAAGCTTCTTTCACGTTTTGAACGGAAGAAATTTCCTTTATCAGCTTAGGCCTCAATGTGATCCAAAGAAGCCCTTCTCAGTTTCCCCAAAGACAGTGTTAATGGACTGCTCCACGAAACATAAGTGTAACTCTGTGAGATGAATTCACACATCACCAAGAAGTTTCTACGAAAGCTTCTTTCTAGTTTTCATCTGCGGATATTTCCTTTGTCACTGTAATGTTCATTGCGCTATGAAGTATGTAATTGCAGATTTCCAGAAAACTGTGCTAACAAACTGATCACTGAAGAGAAACGTGTTACTCTGTGAGTTGCATTCACACATGGCAATGCAGTTTCTCAGAAAGCTTCTCTTTAGTTATTATGTGAGGATATTTCCTTTATCACCATGGGCCCCTATAGGCTCCCAAATATCACTTTGCAGATTCCACGAAAAGAGTGTTAGGAAACTGCTTCTTGAGGCAGAGGTTGTAACTCTGTGAGATGAACTCACAGATCAGAAAGAAGTTTCTCAGAAAGCTTCTTTCACGTTTTGAACGGAAGAAATTTCCTTTATCAGCTTAGGCCTCAATGTGATCCAAGGAATCCGTTATCAGATTCCTCAAAGACAGTGTGAAAGGACTGCTCCACGAAACATAAGTGTAACTCTGTGAGATGAATTCACACATCCCCAAGAAGTTTCTAAGAAAGCTTCTTTCTAGTTTTCATCTGTGGATATTTCCTTTGTCACTGTAATGTTCATTGCGCTATGAAGTATCCAATTGCAGATTTCCAGAACACTGTGCTAACAAACTGATCACTGAAGAGAAACGTGTAACTCTGTGAATTGCATTCACACATGGCAATGCAGTTTCTCAGAAAGCTTCTCTTTAGTTATTATGTGAGGATATTTCCTTTATCACCATGGGCCCCAATAGGCTCCCAAATATCACTTTGCAGATTCCACGAAAAGAGTGTTAGCAAACTTCTTCTTGAGGCAGAGGTTGTAACTCTGTGAGATGAACTCACAGATCAGAAAGAAGTTTCTCAGAAAGCTTATTTCACGTTTTGAACGGCAGAAATTTCCTTTATCAGCTTAGGCCTCAATGTGATCCAAAGAAGCCCTTCTCAGTTGCCCCAAAGACAGTGTTAATGGACTGCTCCACGAAACATAAGTGTAACTCTGTGAGATGAATTCACACATCCCCAAGAAGTTTCTAAGTAAGCTTCTTTCTAGTTTTCATCTGTGGATATTTCCTTTGTCACTGTAAAGTTCATTGCGCTGTGAAGTATCTAATTGCAGATTTCCAGAAAACTGTGCTAACAAACTGATCACTGAAGAGAAACGTGTAACTCTGTGAATTGCATTCACACATGGCAATGCAGTTTCTCAGAAAGCTTCTCTTTAGTTATTATGTGAGGATATTTCCTTTATCACCATGGGCCCCTATAGGCTCCCAAATATCACTTTGCAGATTCCACGAAAAGAGTGTTAGGAAACTGCTTCTTGAGGCAGAGGTTGTAACTCTGTGAGATGAACTCACAGATCAGAAAGAAGTTTCTCAGAAAGCTTCTTTCACGTTTTGAACGGAAGAAATTTCCTTTATCAGCTTAGGCCTCAATGTGATCCAAGGAATCCGTTATCAGATTCCTCAAAGACAGTGTGAAAGGACTGCTCCACGAAACATAAGTGTAACTCTGTGAGATGAATTCACACATCCCCAAGAAGTTTCTAAGAAAGCTTCTTTCTAGTTTTCATCTGTGGATATTTCCTTTGTCACTGTAATGTTCATTGCGCTATGAAGTATCTAATTGCAGATTTCCAGAAAACTGTGCTAACAAACTGATCACTGAAGAGAAACGTGTAACTCTGTGAGTTGCATTCACACATGGCAATGCAGTTTCTCAGAAAGCTTCTCTTTAGTTATTATGTGAGGATATTTCCTTTATCACCGTGTGCCCCTACAGGCTCCCAAATATCACTTTGCAGATTCCACGAGAAGAGTGTTAGCAAACTTCTTCTTGAGGCAGAGGTTGTTACTCTGTGAGATGAACTCACAGATCAGAAAGAAGTTTCTCAGAAAGCTTCTTTCACGTTTTGAACGGATGAAATTTCCTTTATCATCGTAGGCCTCAATGTGATCCGAAGAAGCCCTTCTCACATACCTCAAAGACAGTGTTAATGGACTGCTCCACGAAACATAAGTGTAACTCTGTGAGATGAATTCACACATCACCAAGAAGTTTCTATAAAGCTTCTTTCTAGTTTTCATCTGTGGATATGTCCTTTGTCACTGTAATGTTCATTGCGCTATGAAGTATCTAATTGCAGATTTCCACAAAACTGTGCAATCAAACTGATCACTGAAGAGAAACGTGTAACTCTGTGAGTTGCATTCACACATGGCAATGCAGTTTCTCAGAAAGCTTCTCTTCAGTTATTATGTGAGGATATTTCCTTTATCACCATGGTCCTCAACAGGCTCCCAAATATCACTTTGCAGATTCCACGAAAAGAGTGTTAGCAAACTTCTTCTTGAGGCAGAGGTTGTAACTCTGTGAGATGAACTCACAGATTAGGAAGGAGTTTCTCAGAAAGCTTCTTTCACGTTTTGAACGGAAGAAATTTCCTTTATCCGCTTCGGCCTCAATGTGATCCAAAAAGCCCTTCGCAGTTTCCCCAAAGACAGTGTTATTGGAGTGCTCCACGAAACATAAGTGTAGTTCTGTGAGATGAATTCACACATCACCAAGAAGTTTCTAAGAAAGCTTCTTTCTAGTTTTCATCTGTGGATATTTCCTTTGTCACTGTAATGTTCATTGCGCTATGAAGTATCTAATTGCAGATCTCCAGAAAACTGTGCTAACAAACTGATCACTGAAGAGAAACGTGTAACTCTGTGAGTTGCATTCACACATGGCAATGCAGTTTCTCAGAAAGCTTCTCTTTAGTTATTATGTGAGGATATTTCCCTTATCACCATGTGCCCCTATGGGCTCCGAAATATCACTTTGCAGATTCCACGAGAAGAGTGTTAGCAAACTTCTTCTTGAGGCAGAGTTTGTAACTCTGTGAGATGAACTCACAGATCAGAAAGAAGTTTCTCAGAAAGCTTCTTTCACGATTTGAACGGAAGAAATTTCCTTTATCAGCTTAGGCCTCAATGTGATCCAAGGAATCCGTTATCAGATTCCTCAAAGACAGTGTTAAAGGACTGCTCCACGAAACATAAGTGTAACTCTGTGAGATGAATTCACACATCCCCAAGAAGTTTGTAAGAAAGCTTCTTTCTAGTTTTCATCTGTGGATATTTCCTTTGTCACTGTAATGTTCATTGCGCTATGAAGTATCCAATTGCAGATTTCCAGAAAACTGTGCTAACAAACTGATCACTGAAGAGAAACGTGTAACTCTGTGAGTTGCATTCACACATGGCAATGTAGTTTCTCAGAAAGCTTCTCTTTAGTTATTATGTGAGGATATTTCCTTTATCACCATGGGCCCCAATAGGCTCCCAAATATCACTTTGCAGATTCCACGAAAAGAGTGTTAGCAAACTTCTTCTTGAGGCAGAGGTTGTAACTCTGTGAGATGAACTCACAGATCAGAAAGAAGTTTCTCAGAAAGCTTATTTCACGTTTTGAACGGAAGAAATTTCCTTTATCAGCTTAGGCCTCAATGTGATCCAAAGAAGCCCTTCTCAGTTGCCCCAAAGACAGCGTTAATGGACTGCTCCACGAAACATAAGTGTAACTCTGTGAGATGAATTCACACATCCCCAAGAAGTTTCTAAGTAAGCTTCTTTCTAGTTTTCATCTGTGGATATTTCCTTTGTCACTGTAAAGTTCATTGTGCTATGAAGTATCTAATTGCAGATTTCCAGAAAACTTTGCTAACAAACTGATCACTGAAGAGAAACGTGTAACTCTGTGAGTTGCATTCACACATGGCAATGCAGTTTCTCAGAAAGCTTCTCTTTAGTTATTATGAGAGGATATTTCCTTTATCACCATGGGCCCCAATAGGCTCCCAAATATCACTTTGCAGATTCCACGAAAAGAGTGTTAGCAATCTTCTTCTTGAGGCAGAGGTTGTAACTCTGTGAGATGAACTCACAGATCAGAAAGAAGTTTCTCAGAAAGCTTCTTTCACGTTTTGAACGGAAGAAATTTCCTTTATCAGCTTAGGCCTCAATGTGATCCAAAGAAGCCCTTCTCAGTTTCCCCAAAGACAGTGTTAATGGACTGCTCCACGAAACATAAGTGTAACTCTGTGAGATGAATTCACACATCACCAAGAAGTTTCTACGAAAGCTTCTTTCTAGTTTTCATCTGCGGATATTTCCTTTGTCACTGTAATGTTCATTGCGCTATGAAGTATGTAATTGCAGATTTCCAGAAAACTGTGCTAACAAACTGATCACTGAAGAGAAACGTGTTACTCTGTGAGTTGCATTCACACATGGCAATGCAGTTTCTCAGAAAGCTTCTCTTTAGTTATTATGTGAGGATATTTCCTTTATCACCATGGGCCCCTATAGGCTCCCAAATATCACTTTGCAGATTCCACGAAAAGAGTGTTAGGAAACTGCTTCTTGAGGCAGAGGTTGTAACTCTGTGAGATGAACTCACAGATCAGAAAGAAGTTTCTCAGAAAGCTTCTTTCACGTTTTGAACGGAAGAAATTTCCTTTATCAGCTTAGGCCTCAATGTGATCCAAGGAATCCGTTATCAGATTCCTCAAAGACAGTGTTAAGGACTGCTCCACGAAACATAAGTGTAACTCTGTGAGATGAATTCACACATCCCCAAGAAGTTTCTAAGAAAGCTTCTTTCTAGTTTTCATCTGTGGATATTTCCTTTGTCACTGTAATGTTCATTGCGCTATGAAGTATCCAATTGCAGATTTCCAGAAAACTGTGCTAACAAACTGATCACTGAAGAGAAACGTGTAACTCTGTGAAGTTGCATTCACACATGGCAATGCAGTTTCTCAGAAAGCTTCTCTTTAGTTATTATGTGAGGATATTTCCTTTATCACCATGGGCCCCAATAGGCTCCCAAATATCACTTTGCAGATTCCACGAAAAGAGTGTTAGCAAACTTCTTCTTGAGGCAGAGGTTGTAACTCTGTGAGATGAACTCACAGATCAGAAAGAAGTTTCTCAGAAAGCTTATTTCACGTTTTGAACGGCAGAAATTTCCTTTATCAGCTTAGGCCTCAATGTGATCCAAAGAAGCCCTTCTCAGTTGCCCCAAAGACAGTGTTAATGGACTGCTCCACGAAACATAAGTGTAACTCTGTGAGATGAATTCACACATCCCCAAGAAGTTTCTAAGTAAGCTTCTTTCTAGTTTTCATCTGTGGATATTTCCTTTGTCACTGTAAAGTTCATTGCGCTGTGAAGTATCTAATTGCAGATTTCCAGAAAACTGTGCTAACAAACTGATCACTGAAGAGAAACGTGTAACTCTGTGAGTTGCATTCACACATGGCAATGCAGTTTCTCAGAAAGCTTCTCTTTAGTTATTATGAGAGGATATTTCCTTTATCACCATGGGCCCCAATAGGCTCCCAAATATCACTTTCCAGATTCCACGAAAAGAGTGTTAGCAATCTTCTTCTTGAGGCAGAGTTGTAACTCTGTGAGATGAACTCACAGATCAGAAAGAAGTTTCTCAGAAAGCTTCTTTCACGTTTTCAACGGAAGAAATTTACTTTATCAGCTTAGGCCTCAATGTGATCCAAAGAAGCCCTTCTCAGTTTCCCCAAAGACAGTGTTAATGGACTGCTCCACGAAACATAAGTGTAACTCTGTGAGATGAATTCACACATCACCAAGAAGTTTCTAAGAAAGCTTCTTTCTAGTTTTCATCTGTGGATATTTCCTTTGTCACTGTAATGTTCATTGCGCTATGAAGTATCTAATTGCAGATTTCCAGAAAACTGTGCTAACAAACTGATCACTGAAGAGAAACGTGTAACTCTGTGAGTTGCATTCACACATGGCAATGCAGTTTCTCAGAAAGCTTCTCTTTAGTTATTATGTGAGGATATTTCCTTTATCACCGTGTGCCCCTACAGGCTCCCAAATATCACTTTGCAGATTCCACGAGAAGAGTGTTAGCAAACTTCTTCTTGAGGCAGAGGTTGTTACTCTGTGAGATGAACTCACAGATCAGAAAGAAGTTTCTCAGAAAGCTTCTTTCACGTTTTGAACGGATGAAATTTCCTTTATCATCGTAGGCCTCAATGTGATCCGAAGAAGCCCTTCTCACATACCTCAAAGACAGTGTTAATGGACTGCTCCACGAAACATAAGTGTAACTCTGTGAGATGAATTCACACATCACCAAGAAGTTTCTATAAAGCTTCTTTCTAGTTTTCATCTGTGGATATGTCCTTTGTCACTGTAATGTTCATTGCGCTATGAAGTATCTAATTGCAGATTTCCACAAAACTGTGCAATCAAACTGATCACTGAAGAGAAACGTGTAACTCTGTGAGTTGCATTCACACATGGCAATGCAGTTTCTCAGAAAGCTTCTCTTCAGTTATTATGTGAGGATATTTCCTTTATCACCATGGTCCTCAACAGGCTCCCAAATATCACTTTGCAGATTCCACGAAAAGAGTGTTAGCAAACTTCTTCTTGAGGCAGAGGTTGTAACTCTGTGAGATGAACTCACAGATTAGGAAGGAGTTTCTCAGAAAGCTTCTTTCACGTTTTGAACGGAAGAAATTTCCTTTATCCGCTTCGGCCTCAATGTGATCCAAAAAGCCCTTCGCAGTTTCCCCAAAGACAGTGTTATTGGAGTGCTCCACGAAACATAAGTGTAGTTCTGTGAGATGAATTCACACATCACCAAGAAGTTTCTAAGAAAGCTTCTTTCTAGTTTTCATCTGTGGATATTTCCTTTGTCACTGTAATGTTCATTGCGCTATGAAGTATCTAATTGCAGATCTCCAGAAAACTGTGCTAACAAACTGATCACTGAAGAGAAACGTGTAACTCTGTGAGTTGCATTCACACATGGCAATGCAGTTTCTCAGAAAGCTTCTCTTTAGTTATTATGTGAGGATATTTCCCTTATCACCATGTGCCCCTATGGGCTCCGAAATATCACTTTGCAGATTCCACGAGAAGAGTGTTAGCAAACTTCTTCTTGAGGCAGAGGTTGTAACTCTGTGAGATGAACTCACAGATCAGAAAGAAGTATCTCAGAAAGCTTCTTTCACGTTTTGAACTTATGAAATTTCCTTTATCAGCGTAGGCCTCAATGTGATCCAAGGAAGCCCTTCTCAGATTCCACAAAGACAGTGTTAAAGGGCTGCTCCACGAAACATAAGTGTAACTCTGTGAGATGAATTCACACATCACCAAGAAGTTTCTAAGAAAGCTTCTTTCTAGTTTTCGTCTGCGGATATTTCCTTTGTCACTGTAATGTTCATTGCGCTATGAAGTATCTAATTGCAGATTTCCAGAAAACTGTGCTAACAAACTGATCACTGAAGAGAAACGTGTAACTCTGTGAGTTGCATTCACACATGGCAATGCAGTTTCTCAGAAAGCTTCTCTTTAGTTATTATGTGAGGATATTTCCTTTATCACCATGGGCCCCTAAAGGCTCCCAAATATCAGTTTGCAGATTCCACGAAAAGAGTGTTAGCAAACTGCTTCTTGAGGCAGAGGTTGTAACTCTGTGAGATGAACTCACAGATCAGAAAGAAGTTTCTCAGAAAGCTTCTTTCACGTTTTGAACGGAAGAAATTTCCTTTATCAGCTTAGGCCTCAATGTGTTCGAAGGAAGCCCTTCTCAGATTCCTCAAAGACAGTGTTAATGGAGTGCTCCAAGAAACATAAGTGTAGTTCTGTGAGATGAATTCACATATCACCAAGAAGTGTCTAAGAAAGCTTCTTTCTATTTTTCATCTGTGGATATTTCCTTTGTCACTGTAATGTTCATTGCGCTATGAAGTATCTAATTGCAGATCTCCAGAAAACTGTGCTAACAAACTGATCACTGAAGAGAAACGTGTAACTCTGTGAGTTGCATTCACACATGGCAATGCAGATTCTCAGAAAGCTTCTCTTTAGTTATTATGTGAGGATATTTCCTTTATCACCATGTGCCCCTACAGGCTCCAAAATATCACTATGCAGATTCCAAGAGAATAGTGTTAGCAAACTTCTTCTTGAGGCAGAGGTTGTAACTCTGTGAGATGAACTCACAGATCAGAAAGAAGTTTCTCAGAAAGCTTCTTTCACGTTTTGAACGGAAGAAACTTCCTTTATCAGCTTAGGCCTCAATGTGATCCAAAGAAGCCCTTCTCAGTTTCCCCAAAGACAGTGTTAATGGACTGCTCCACGAAACATAAGTGTAACTCTGTGAGATGAATTCACACATCACCAAGAAGTTTCTAGGAAAGCTTCTTTCTAGTTTTCATCTGTGGATATTTCCTTTGTCACTGTAATGTTCATTGCGCTATGAAGTATCTAATTGCAGATCTCCAGAAAACTGTGCTAACAAACTGATCACTGAAGAGAAACGTGTAACTCTGTGAGTTGCATTCACACATGGCAATGCAGTTTCTCAGAAAGCTTCTCTTTAGTTATTATGTGAGGATATTTCCTTTATCACCATGTGCCCCTACAGGCTCCAAAATATCACTTTGCAGATTCCACGAGAAGAGTGTTAGCAAACTGCTTCTTGAGGCAGAGGTTGTAACTCTGTGAGATGAACTCACAGATCAGAAAGAAGTTTCTCAGAAAGCTTCTTTCACGTTTTGAACGGAAGAAATTTCCTTTATAAGCTTAGGCCTCAATGTGATCCAAAGAAGCCCTTCTCAGTTTCCCCAAAGACAGTGTTAAAGGACTGCTCCACGAAACATAAGTGTAACTCTGTGAGATGAATTCACACATCACCAAGAAGTTTCTAAGAAAGCTTCTTTCTAGTTTTCATCTGTGGATATTTCCTTTGTCACTGTAATGTTCATTGCGCTATGAAGTATCTAATTGCAGATCTCCAGAAAACTGTGCTAACAAACTGATCACTGAAGAGAAACGTGTAACTCTGTGAGTTGCATTCACACATGGCAATGCAGTTTCTCAGAAAGCTTCTCTTTAGTTATTATGTGAGGATATTTCCTTTATCACCATGTGCCCCTACAGGCTCCCAAATATCACTATGCAGATTCCACGAGAATAGTGTTAGCAAACTTCTTCTTGAGGCAGAGATTGTAACTCTGTGAGATGAACTCACGGATCAGAAAGAAGTTTCTCAGAAAGCTTCTTTCACGTTTTGAACGGAAGAAATTTCCTTTATAAGCTTAGGCCTCAATGTGATCCAAAGAAGCCCTTCTCAGTTTCCCCAAAGACAGTGTTAATGGACTGCTCCACCAAACATAAGTGTAACTCTGTGAGATGAATTCACACATCACGAAGAAGTTTCTAGGAAAGCTTCTTTCTAGTTTTCATCTGTGGATATTTCCTTTGTCACTGTAATGTTCATTGCGCTATGAAGTATCCAATTGCAGATCTCCAGAAAACTGTGCTAACAAACTGATCACAGAAGAGAAACGTGTAACTCTGTGAGTTGCATTCACACATGGCAATGCAGGTTTTCAGAAAGCTTCTCTTTAGTTATTATGTGAGGATATTTCCTTAATCACCATGTGCCCCTATGGGCTCCCAAATATCACTTTGCAGATTCCACGAGAAGAGTGTTAGCAAACATCTTCTTGAGGCAGAGGTTGTAACTCTGTGAGATGAACTCACAGATCAGAAAGAAGTTTCTCAGAAAGTTTCTTTCACGTTTTAAACTTATGAAATTTCCTTTATCAGCGTAGGCCTCAATGTGATCCAAAGAAGCCCTTCTCAGTTTCCCCAAAGACAGAGTTAATGGACTGCTCCACGAAACATAAGTGTAACTCTGTGAGATGAATTCACACATCACAAGAAGTTTCTAAGAAAGCTTCTTTCTAGTTTTCATCTGTGGATATTTCCTTTGTTACTGTAATGTTCATTGCGCTATGAAGTATCTAATTGCAGATCTCCAGAAAACTGTGCTAACAAACTGATCACTGAAGAGAAACGTGTAACTCTCTGAGTTGCATTCACAAATGGCAATGCAGTTTCTCAGAAAGCTTCTGTTTAGTTATTATGTGAGGATATTTCCTTTATCACCATGTGCCCCTACAGGCTCCAAAATATCACTTTGCAGATTCCACGAGAAGAGTGTTAGCAAACTGCTTCTTGAGGCAGAGGTTGTAACTCTGTGAGATGAACTCACAGATCAGAAAGAAGTTTCTCAGAAAGCTTCTTTCACGTTTTGAACTTATGAAATTTCCTTTATCAGCTTAGGCCTCAATGTGATCCAAAGAAGCCCTTCTCAGTTTCCCCAAAGACAGTGTTAAAGGACTGCTCCACGAAACATAAGTGTAACTCTGTGAGATGAATTCACACATCACCAAGAAGTTTCTAAGAAAGCTTCTTTCTAGTTTTCATCTGTGGATATTTCCTTTGTCACTGTAATGTTCATTGCGCTCTGAAGTATCTAATTGGAGATCTCCAGAAAACTGTGAAAACAAACTGATCACTGAAGAGAAACGTGTAACTCTGTGAGTTGCATTCACACATGGCAATGCAGTTTCTCAGAAAGCTTCTCTTTAGTTATTATGTGAGGATATTTCCTTTATCACCATGTGCCCCTACAGGCTCCCAAATATCACTTTGCAGATTCCACGATGAGAGTGTTAGCAAACTTCTTCTTGAGGCAGAGGTTGTAACTCTGTGAGATGAACTCACAGATCAGAAAGAAGTTTCTCAGAAAGCTTCTTTCACGTTTTGAACGGATGAAATTTCCTTTATCAGCGTAGGCCTCAATGTGATCCAAAGAAGCCCTTCTCAGTTTCCTCAAAGACAGTGTTAATGGAATGCTCCACGAAACATAAGTGTAACTCTTTGAGATGAATTCACACATCAACAAGAAGTTTCTAAGAAAGCTTCTTCCTAGTTTTCATCTGTGGATATTTCCTTTGTCACTGTAATGTTCATTGCGCTATGAATTATCTAATTGCAGATCTCCAGAAAACTGTGCTAACAAACTGATCACTGAAGAGAAACGTGTAACTCTGTGAGTTGCATTCACACATGGCAATGCAGTTTCTCAGAAAGCTTCTCTTTAGTTATTATGTGAGGATATTTCCTTTATCAGCATGTGCCCCTACAGGCTCCCAAATATCACTTTGCAGATTCCACGAGAAGAGTGTTAGCAAACTTCTTCTTGAGGCAGAGGTTGTAACTCTGTGAGATGAACTCACAGATCAGAAAGAAGTTTCTTAGAAAGTTTCTTTCACGTTTTGAACTTATGAAATTTCCTTTATCAGCTTAGGCCTCAATGTGATCCAAAGAAGCCCTTCTCAGTTTCCCCAAAGACAGTGTTAATGGACTGCTCCACGAAACATAAGTGTAACTCTGTGAGATGAATTCACACATCACCAAGAAGTTTCTAAGAAAGCTTCTTTCTAGTTTTCATCTGTGGATATTTCCTTTGTCACTGTAATGTTCATTGCGCTATGAAGTATCTAATTGCAGATCTCCAGAAAACTGTGCTAACAAACTGATCACTGAAGAGAAACGTGTAACTCTGTGAGTTGCATTCACACATGGCAATGCAGTTTCTCAGAAAGCTTCTCTTTAGTTATTATGTGAGGATATTTCCTTTATCACCATGTGCCCCTACAGGCTCCAAAATATCACTTTGCAGATTCCACGAGAAGAGTGTTAGCAAACTTCTTCTTGAGGCAGAGGTTGTAACTCTGTGAGATGAACTCACAGATCAGAAAGAAGTTTCTCAGAAAGCTTCTTTCACGTTTTGAACGGATGAAATTTCCTTTATCATCGTAGGCCTCAATGTGATCCGAAGAAGCCCTTCTCACATACCTCGAAGACAGTGTTAATGGACTGCTCCACGAAACATAAGTGTAACTCTGTGAGATGAATTCACACATCACCAAGAAGTTTCTAGAAAGCTTCTTTCTAGTTTTCATCTGTGGATATGTCCTTTGTCACTGTAATGTTCATTGCGCTATGAAGTATCTAATTGCAGATTTCCACAAAACTGTGCAATCAAACTGATCACTGAAGAGAAACGTGTAACTCTGTGAGTTGCATTCACACATGGCAATGCAGTTTCTCAGAAAGCTTCTCTTCAGTTATTATGTGAGGATATTTCCTTTATCACCATGGTCCTCAACAGGCTCCCAAATATCACTTTGCAGATTCCACGAAAAGAGTGTTAGCAAACTTCTTCTTGAGGCAGAGGTTGTAACTCTGTGAGATGAGCTCACAGATCAGAAAGAAGTTTCTCAGAAAGCTTCTTTCACGTTTTGAACGGAAGAAATTTCCTTTATCAGCTTAGGCCTCAATATGATCCAAAGAAGCCCTTCTCAGTCTCCCCAAAACCAGTGTTAATGGACTGCTCCACGAAACATAAGTGTAACTCTGTGAGATGAATTCACACATCACCAAGAAGTTTCTAAGAAAGCTTCTTTCTAGTTTTCATCTGTGGATATTTCCTTTGTCACTGTAATGTTCATTGCGCTATGAAGTATCTAATTGCAGATCTCCAGAAAACTGTGCTAACAAACTGATCACTGAAGAGAAACGTGTAACTCAGTGAGTTGCATTCACACATGGCAATGCAGTTTCTCAGAAAGCTTCTCTTTAGTTATTATGTGAGGATATTTCCTTTATCACCATGGGCCCCAATAGGCTCCCAAATATCACTTTGCAGATTCCACGAAAAGAGTGTTAGCAAACTTCTTCTTGAGGCAGAGGTTGTAACTCTGTGAGATGAACTCACAGATCAGGAAGGAGTTTCTCAGAAAGCTTCTTTCACGTTTTGAACGGAAGAAATTTCCTTTATCCGCTTCGGCCTCAATGTGATCCAAAAAGCCCTTCGCAGTTTCCCCAAAGACAGTGTTAATGGAGTGCTCCACGAAACATAAGTGTAGTTCTGTGAGATGAATTCACACATCACCAAGAAGTTTCTAAGAAAGCTTCTTTCTAGTTTTCATCTGTGGATATTTCCTTTGTCACTGTAATGTTCATTGCGCTATGAAGTATCTAATTGCAGATCTCCAGAAAACTGTGCTAACAAACTGATCACTGAAGAGAAACGTGTAACTCTGTGAGTTGCATTCACACATGGCAATGCAGTTTCTCAGAAAGCTTCTCTTTAGTTATTATGTGAGGATATTTCCCTTATCACCATGTGCCCCTATGGGCTCCGAAATATCACTTTGCAGATTCCACGAGAAGAGTGTTAGCAAACTTCTTCTTGAGGCCGAGGTTGTAACTCTGTGAGATGAACTCACAGATCAGAAAGAAGTTTCTCAGAAAGCTTCTTTCACGTTTTGAACTTATGAAATTTCCTTTATCAGCGTAGGCCTCAATGTGATCCAAGGAAGCCCTTCTCAGATTCCACAAAGACAGTGTTAATGGAGTGCTCCACGAAACATAAGTGTAACTCTGTGAGATGAATTCACACATCACCAAGAAGTTTCTAAGAAAGCTTCTTTCTAGTTTTCGTCTGCGGATATTTCCTTTGTCACTGTAATGTTCATTGCGCTATGAAGTATCTAATTGCAGATTTCCAGAAAACTGTGCTAACAAACTGATCACTGAAGAGAAACGTGTAACTCTGTGAGTTGCATTCACACATGGCAATGCAGTTTCTCAGAAAGCTTCTCTTTAGTTATTATGTGAGGATATTTCCTTTATCACCATGGGCCCCTATAGGCTCCCAAATATCAGTTTGCAGATTCCACGAAAAGAGTGTTAGCAAACTTCTTCTTGAGGCAGAGGTTGTAACTCTGTGAGATGAACTCACAGATCAGAAAGAAGTTTCTCAGAAAGCTTCTTTCACGTTTTGAACGGAAGAAATTTCCTTTATCAGCTTAGGCCTCAATGTGTTCGAAGGAAGCCCTTCTCAGATTCCTCAAAGACAGTGTTAATGGAGTGCTCCAAGAAACATAAGTGTAGTTCTGTGAGATGAATTCACATATCACCAAGAAGTTTCTAAGAAAGCTTCTTTCTATTTTTCATCTGTGGATATTTCCTTTGTCACTGTAATGTTCATTGCGCTATGAAGTATCTAATTGCAGATCTCCAGAAAACTGTGCTAACAAACTGATCACTGAAGAGAAACGTGTAACTCTGTGAGTTGCATTCACACATGGCAATGCAGATTCTCAGAAAGCTTCTCTTTAGTTATTATGTGAGGATATTTCCTTTATCACCATGTGCCCCTACAGGCTCCCAAATATCACTATGCAGATTCCAAGAGAATAGTGTTAGCAAACTTCTTCTTGAGGCAGAGGTTGTAACTCTGTGAGATGAACTCACAGATCAGAAAGAAGTTTCTCAGAAAGCTTCTTTCACGTTTTGAACGGAAGAAACTTCCTTTATCAGCTTAGGCCTCAATGTGATCCAAAGAAGCCCTTCTCAGTTTCCCCAAAGACAGTGTTAATGGACTGCTCCACGAAACATAAGTGTAACTCTGTGAGATGAATTCACACATCACCAAGAAGTTTCTAGGAAAGCTTCTTTCTAGTTTTCATCTGTGGATATTTCCTTTGTCACTGTAATGTTCATTGCGCTATGAAGTATCCAGTTGCAGATCTCCAGAAAACTGTGCTAACAAACTGACCACTGAAGAGAAACGTGTAACTCTGTGAGTTGCATTCACACATGGCAATGCAGGTTTTCAGAAAGCTTCTCTTTAGTTATTATGTGAGGATATTTCCTTAATCACCATGTGCCCCTATGGGCTCCCAAATATCACTTTGCAGATTCCACGAGAAGAGTGTTAGCAAACTTCTTCTTGAGTCAGAGGTTGTAACTCTGTGAGATGAACTCACAGATCAGAAAGAAGTTTCTCAGAAAGTTTCTTTCACGTTTTGAACTTATGAAATTTCCTTTATCAGCGTAGGCCTCAATGTGATCCAAAGAAGCCCTTCTCAGTTTCCCCAAAGACAGAGTTAATGGTCTGCTCCACGAAACATAAGTGTAACTCTGTGAGATGAATTCACACATCACCAAGAAGTTTCTAAGAAAGCTTCTTTATAGTTTTCATCTGTGGATATTTCCTTTGTTACTGTAATGTTCATTGCGCTATGAAGTGTCTAATTGCAGATCTCCAGAAAACTGTGCTAACAAACTGATCACTGAAGAGAAACGTGTAACTCTCTGAGTTGCATTCACACATGGCAATGCAGTTTCTCAGAAAGCTTCTCTTTAGTTATTATGTGAGGATATTTCCTTTATCACCATGTGCCCCTACAGGCTCCAAAATATCACTTTGCAGATTCCACGAGAAGAGTGTTAGCAAACTGCTTCTTGAGGCAGAGGTTGTAACTCTGTGAGACGAACTCACAGATCAGAAAGAAGTTTCTCAGAAAGCTTCTTTCACGTTTTGAACGGAAGAAATTTCCTTTATCAGCTTAGGCCTCAATGTGTTCGAAGGAAGCCCTTCTCAGATTCCTCAAAGACAGTGTTAATGGAGTGCTCCACGAAACATAAGTGTAGTTCTGTGAGATGAATTCACACATCACCAAGAAGTTTCTAAGAAAGCTTCTTTCTATTTTTCATCTGTGGATATTTCCTTTGTCACTGTAATGTTCATTGCGCTATGAAGTATCTAATTGCAGATCTCCAGAAAACTGTGCTAACAAACTGATCACTGAAGAGAAACGTGTAACTCTGTGAGTTGCATTCACACATGGCAATGCAGTTTCTCAGAAAGCTTCTCTTTAGTTATTATGTGAGGATATTTCCTTTATCACCATGTGCCCCTACAGGCTCCCAAATATCACTATGCAGATTCCACGAGAATAGTGTTAGCAAACTTCTTCTTGAGGCAGAGATTGTAACTCTGTGAGATGAACTCACGGATCAGAAAGAAGTTTCTCAGAAAGCTTCTTTCACGTTTTGAACGGAAGAAATTTCCTTTATAAGCTTAGGCCTCAATGTGATCCAAAGAAGCCCTTCTCAGTTTCCCCAAAGACAGTGTTAATGGACTGCTCCACCAAACATAAGTGTAACTCTGTGAGATGAATTCACACATCACGAAGAAGTTTCTAGGAAAGCTTCTTTCTAGTTTTCATCTGTGGATATTTCCTTTGTCACTGTAATGTTCATTGCGCTATGAAGTATCCAATTGCAGATCTCCAGAAAACTGTGCTAACAAACTGATCACATGAAGAGAAACGTGTAACTCTGTGAGTTGCATTCACACATGGCAATGCAGGTTTTCAGAAAGCTTCTCTTTAGTTATTATGTGAGGATATTTCCTTAATCACCATGTGCCCCTATGGGCTCCCAAATATCACTTTGCAGATTCCACGAGAAGAGTGTTAGCAAACATCTTCTTGAGGCAGAGGTTGTAACTCTGTGAGATGAACTCACAGATCAGAAAGAAGTTTCTCAGAAAGTTTCTTTCACGTTTTAAACTTATGAAATTTCCTTTATCAGCGTAGGCCTCAATGTGATCCAAAGAAGCCCTTCTCAGTTTCCCCAAAGACAGAGTTAATGGACTGCTCCACGAAACATAAGTGTAACTCTGTGAGATGAATTCACACATCACAAAGAAGTTTCTAAGAAAGCTTCTTTCTAGTTTTCATCTGTGGATATTTCCTTTGTTACTGTAATGTTCATTGCGCTATGAAGTATCTAATTGCAGATCTCCAGAAAACTGTGCTAACAAACTGATCACTGAAGAGAAACGTGTAACTCTCTGAGTTGCATTCACAAATGGCAATGCAGTTTCTCAGAAAGCTTCTCTTTAGTTATTATGTGAGGATATTTCCTTTATCACCATGTGCCCCTACAGGCTCCAAAATATCACTTTGCAGATTCCACGAGAAGAGTGTTAGCAAACTGCTTCTTGAGGCAGAGGTTGTAACTCTGTGAGATGAACTCACAGATCAGAAAGAAGTTTCTCAGAAAGCTTCTTTCACGTTTTGAACTTATGAAATTTCCTTTATCAGCTTAGGCCTCAATGTGATCCAAAGAAGCCCTTCTCAGTTTCCCCAAAGACAGTGTTAAAGGACTGCTCCACGAAACATAAGTGTAACTCTGTGAGATGAATTCACACATCACCAAGAAGTTTCTAAGAAAGCTTCTTTCTAGTTTTCATCTGTGGATATTTCCTTTGTCACTGTAATGTTCATTGCGCTCTGAAGTATCTAATTGGAGATCTCCAGAAAACTGTGCTAACAAACTGATCACTGAAGAGAAACGTGTAACTCTGTGAGTTGCATTCACACATGGCAATGCAGTTTCTCAGAAAGCTTCTCTTTAGTTATTATGTGAGGATATTTCCTTTATCACCATGTGCCCCTACAGGCTCCCAAATATCACTTTGCAGATTCCACGATGAGAGTGTTAGCAATCTTCTTCTTGAGGCAGAGGTTGTAACTCTGTGAGATGAACTCACAGATCAGAAAGAAGTTTCTCAGAAAGCTTCTTTCACGTTTTGAACGGATGAAATTTCCTTTATCAGCGTAGGCCTCAATGTGATCCAAAGAAGCCCTTCTCAGTTTCCTCAAAGACAGTGTTAATGGAATGCTCCACGAAACATAAGTGTAACTCTGTGAGATGAATTCACACATCACCAAGAAGTTTCTAAGAAAGCTTCTTTCTAGTTTTCATCTGTGGATATTTCCTTTGTCACTGTAATGTTCATTGCGCTATGAAGTATCTAATTGCAGATCTCCAGAAAACTGTGAAAACAAACTGATCACTGAAGAGAAACGTGTAACTCTGTGAGTTGCATTCACACATGGCAATGCAGTTTCTCAGAAAGCTTCTCTTTAGTTATTATGTGAGGATATTTCCTTTATCACCATGTGCCCCTACAGGCTCCCAAATATCACTTTGCAGATTCCACGAGAAGAGTGTTAGCAAACTTCTTCTTGAGGCAGAGGTTGTAACTCTGTGAGATGAACTCACAGATCAGAAAGAAGTTTCTCAGAAAGCTTCTTTCACGTTTTGAACGGATGAAATTTCCTTTATCAGCGTAGGCCTCAATGTGATCCAAAGAAGCCCTTCTCAGTTTCCCCAAAGACAGTGTTAATGGACTGCTCCACGAAACATAAGTGTAACTCTGTGAGATGAATTCACACATCACCAAGAAGTTTCTAAGAAAGCTTCTTTCTAGTTTTCATCTGTGGATATTTCCTTTGTCACTGTAATGTTCATTGCGCTATGAAGTATCTAATTGCAGATCTCCAGAAAACTGTGCTAACAAACTGATCACTGAAGAGAAACGTGTAACTCTGTGAGTTGCATTCACACATGGCAATGCAGTTTCTCAGAAAGCTTCTCTTTAGTTATTATGTGAGGATATTTCCTTTATCACCATGTGCCCCTACAGGCTCCCAAATATCACTTTGCAGATTCCACGAGAAGAGTGTTAGCAAACTTCTTCTTGAGGCAGAGGTTGTAACTCTGTGAGATGAACTCACAGATCAGAAAGAAGTTTCTCAGAAAGCTTCTTTCACGTTTTGAACGTATGAAATTTCCTTTATCAGCGTAGGCCTCAATGTGATCCAAGAAGCCCTTCTCAGATTCCCAAAGACAGTGTTAATGGACTGCTCCACGAAACATAAGTGTAACTCTGTGAGATGAATTCACACATCACCAAGAAGTTTCTAAGAAAGCTTCTTTCTAGTTTTCATCTGTGGATATTTCCTTTGTCACTGTAATGTTCATTGCGCTATGAAGTATCTAATTGCAGATTTCCAGAAAACTGTGCTAACAAACTGATCACTGAAGAGAAACGTGTAACTCTGTGAGTTGCATTCACACATGGCAATGCAGTTTCTCAGAAAGCTTCTCTTTAGTTATTATGTGAGGATATTTCCTTTATCACCATGGGCCCCAATAGGCTCCCAAATATCACTTTGCAGATTCCACGAAAAGAGTGTTAGCAAACTTCTTCTTGAGGCAGAGGTTGTAACTCTGTGAGATGAACTCACAGATCAGAAAGAAGTTTCTCAGAAAGCTTCTTTCACGTTTTGAACGGAAGAAATTTCCTTTATCAGCTTAGGCCTCAATGTGATCCAAAGAAGCCCTTCTCAGTTTCCCCAAAGACAGTGTTAATGGACTGCTCCACGAAACATAAGTGTAACTCTGTGAGATGAATTCACACATCACCAAGAAGTTTCTAAGAAAGCTTCTTTCTAGTTTTCATCTGTGGATATTTCCTTTGTCACTGTAATGTTCATTGCGCTATGAAGTATCTAATTGCAGATCTCCAGAAAACTGTGCTAACAAACTGATCACTGAAGAGAAACGTGTAACTCTGTGAGTTGCATTCACACATGGCAATGCAGTTTCTCAGAAAGCTTCTCTTTAGTTATTATGTGAGGATATTTCCTTTATCACCATGTGCCCCTATAGGCTCCCAAATATCACTTTGCAGATTCCACGAGAAGAGTGTTAGCAAACTTCTTCTTGAGGCAGAGGTTGTAACTCTGTGAGATGAACTCACAGATCAGAAAGAAGTTTCTCAGAAAGCTTCTTTCACGTTTTGAACGGAAGAAATTTCCTTTATCAGCTTAGGCCTCAATGTGATCCAAAGAAGCCCTTCTCAGATTCCTCAAAGACAGTGTTAATGGACTGCTCCACGAAACATAAGTGTAACTCTGTGAGATGAATTCACACATCACCAAGAAGTTTCTAAGAAAGCTTCTTTCTAGTTTTCATCTGTGGATATTTCCTTTGTCACTGTAATGTTCATTGCGCTATGAAGTATCTAATTGCAGATCTCCAGAAAACTGTGCTAACAAACTGATCACTGAAGAGAAACGTGTAACTCTGTGAGTTGCATTCACACATGGCAATGCAGTTTCTCAGAAAGCTTCTCTTTAGTTATTATGTGAGGATATTTCCTTTATCACCATGTGCCCCTACAGGCTCCCAAATATCACTTTGCAGATTCCACGAGAAGAGTGTTAGCAAACTTCTTCTTGAGGCAGAGGTTGTAACTCTGTGAGATGAACTCACAGATCAGAAAGAAGTTTCTCAGAAAGCTTCTTTCACGTTTTGAACTTATGAAATTTCCTTTATCAGCGTAGGCCTCAATGTGATCCAAAGAAGCCCTTCTCAGATTCCTCAAAGACAGTGTTAATGGACTGCTCCACGAAACATAAGTGTAACTCTGTGAGATGAATTCACACATCACCAAGAAGTTTCTAAGAAAGCTTCTTTCTAGTTTTCATCTGTGGATATTTCCTTTGTCACTGTAATGTTCATTGCGCTATGAAGTATCTAATTGCAGATCTCCAGAAAACTGTGCTAACAAACTGATCACTGAAGAGAAACGTGTAACTCTGTGAGTTGCATTCACACATGGCAATGCAGTTTCTCAGAAAGCTTCTCTTTAGTTATTATGTGAGGATATTTCCTTTATCACCATGTGCCCCTATAGGCTCCCAAATATCACTTTGCAGATTCCACGAGAAGAGTGTTAGCAAACTTCTTCTTGAGGCAGAGGTTGTAACTCTGTGAGATGAACTCACAGATCAGAAAGAAGTTTCTCAGAAAGCTTCTTTCACGTTTTGAACGGAATGAAATTTCCTTTATCAGCTTAGGCCTCAATGTGATCCAAAGAAGCCCTTCTCAGTTTCCCCAAAGACAGTGTTAATGGACTGCTCCACGAAACATAAGTGTAACTCTGTGAGATGAATTCACACATCACCAAGAAGTTTCTAAGAAAGCTTCTTTCTAGTTTTCATCTGTGGATATTTCCTTTGTCACTGTAATGTTCATTGCGCTATGAAGTATCTAATTGCAGATCTCCAGAAAACTGTGCTAACAAACTGATCACTGAAGAGAAACGTGTAACTCTGTGAGTTGCATTCACACATGGCAATGCAGTTTCTCAGAAAGCTTCTCTTTAGTTATTATGTGAGGATATTTCCTTTATCACCATGTGCCCCTACAGGCTCCCAAATATCACTTTGCAGATTCCACGAGAAGAGTGTTAGCAAACTTCTTCTTGAGGCAGAGGTTGTAACTCTGTGAGATGAACTCACAGATCAGAAAGAAGTTTCTCAGAAAGCTTCTTTCACGTTTTGAACGGAAGAAATTTCCTTTATCAGCGTAGGCCTCAATGTGATCCAAAGAAGCCCTTCTCAGTTTCCCCAAAGACAGTGTTAATGGACTGCTCCACGAAACATAAGTGTAACTCTGTGAGATGAATTCACACATCACCAAGAAGTTTCTAAGAAAGCTTCTTTCTAGTTTTCATCTGTGGATATTTCCTTTGTCACTGTAATGTTCATTGCGCTATGAAGTATCTAATTGCAGATCTCCAGAAAACTGTGCTAACAAACTGATCACTGAAGAGAAACGTGTAACTCTGTGAGTTGCATTCACACATGGCAATGCAGTTTCTCAGAAAGCTTCTCTTTAGTTATTATGTGAGGATATTTCCTTTATCACCATGTGCCCCTACAGGCTCCCAAATATCACTTTGCAGATTCCACGAGAAGAGTGTTAGCAAACTTCTTCTTGAGGCAGAGGTTGTAACTCTGTGAGATGAACTCACAGATCAGAAAGAAGTTTCTCAGAAAGCTTCTTTCACGTTTTGAACTTATGAAATTTCCTTTATCAGCTTAGGCCTCAATGTGATCCAAAGAAGCCCTTCTCAGTTTCCCCAAAGACAGTGTTAATGGACTGCTCCACGAAACATAAGTGTAACTCTGTGAGATGAATTCACACATCACCAAGAAGTTTCTAAGAAAGCTTCTTTCTAGTTTTCATCTGTGGATATTTCCTTTGTCACTGTAATGTTCATTGCGCTATGAAGTATCTAATTGCAGATCTCCAGAAAACTGTGCTAACAAACTGATCACTGAAGAGAAACGTGTAACTCTGTGAGTTGCATTCACACATGGCAATGCAGTTTCTCAGAAAGCTTCTCTTTAGTTATTATGTGAGGATATTTCCTTTATCACCATGGGCCCCAATAGGCTCCCAAATATCACTTTGCAGATTCCACGAAAAGAGTGTTAGCAAACTGCTTCTTGAGGCAGAGGTTGTAACTCTGTGAGATGAACTCACAGATCAGAAAGAAGTTTCTCAGAAAGCTTCTTTCACGTTTTGAACTTATGAAATTTCCTTTATCAGCTTAGGCCTCAATGTGATCCAAAGAAGCCCTTCTCAGATTCCTCAAAGACAGTGTTAATGGACTGCTCCACGAAACATAAGTGTAACTCTGTGAGATGAATTCACACATCACCAAGAAGTTTCTAAGAAAGCTTCTTTCTAGTTTTCATCTGTGGATATTTCCTTTGTCACTGTAATGTTCATTGCGCTATGAAGTATCTAATTGCAGATCTCCAGAAAACTGTGCTAACAAACTGATCACTGAAGAGAAACGTGTAACTCTGTGAGTTGCATTCACACATGGCAATGCAGTTTCTCAGAAAGCTTCTCTTTAGTTATTATGTGAGGATATTTCCTTTATCACCATGGGCCCCTATAGGCTCCCAAATATCACTTTGCAGATTCCACGAAAAGAGTGTTAGCAAACTTCTTCTTGAGGCAGAGGTTGTAACTCTGTGAGATGAACTCACAGATCAGAAAGAAGTTTCTCAGAAAGCTTCTTTCACGTTTTGAACTGAATGAAATTTCCTTTATCAGCTTAGGCCTCAATGTGATCCAAAGAAGCCCTTCTCAGATTCCTCAAAGACAGTGTTAATGGACTGCTCCACGAAACATAAGTGTAACTCTGTGAGATGAATTCACACATCACCAAGAAGTTTCTAAGAAAGCTTCTTTCTAGTTTTCATCTGTGGATATTTCCTTTGTCACTGTAATGTTCATTGCGCTATGAAGTATCTAATTGCAGATCTCCAGAAAACTGTGCTAACAAACTGATCACTGAAGAGAAACGTGTAACTCTGTGAGTTGCATTCACACATGGCAATGCAGTTTCTCAGAAAGCTTCTCTTTAGTTATTATGTGAGGATATTTCCTTTATCACCATGTGCCCCTACAGGCTCCCAAATATCACTTTGCAGATTCCACGAGAAGAGTGTTAGCAAACTTCTTCTTGAGGCAGAGGTTGTAACTCTGTGAGATGAACTCACAGATCAGAAAGAAGTTTCTCAGAAAGCTTCTTTCACGTTTTGAACGGATGAAATTTCCTTTATCAGCTTAGGCCTCAATGTGATCCAAAGAAGCCCTTCTCAGTTTCCCCAAAGACAGTGTTAATGGACTGCTCCACGAAACATAAGTGTAACTCTGTGAGATGAATTCACACATCACCAAGAAGTTTCTAAGAAAGCTTCTTTCTAGTTTTCATCTGTGGATATTTCCTTTGTCACTGTAATGTTCATTGCGCTATGAAGTATCTAATTGCAGATCTCCAGAAAACTGTGCTAACAAACTGATCACTGAAGAGAAACGTGTAACTCTGTGAGTTGCATTCACACATGGCAATGCAGTTTCTCAGAAAGCTTCTCTTTAGTTATTATGTGAGGATATTTCCTTTATCACCATGTGCCCCTATAGGCTCCCAAATATCACTTTGCAGATTCCACGAGAAGAGTGTTAGCAAACTTCTTCTTGAGGCAGAGGTTGTAACTCTGTGAGATGAACTCACAGATCAGAAAGAAGTTTCTCAGAAAGCTTCTTTCACGTTTTGAACGGAAGAAATTTCCTTTATCAGCTTAGGCCTCAATGTGATCCAAAGAAGCCCTTCTCAGTTTCCCCAAAGACAGTGTTAATGGACTGCTCCACGAAACATAAGTGTAACTCTGTGAGATGAATTCACACATCACCAAGAAGTTTCTAAGAAAGCTTCTTTCTAGTTTTCATCTGTGGATATTTCCTTTGTCACTGTAATGTTCATTGCGCTATGAAGTATCTAATTGCAGATCTCCAGAAAACTGTGCTAACAAACTGATCACTGAAGAGAAACGTGTAACTCTGTGAGTTGCATTCACACATGGCAATGCAGTTTCTCAGAAAGCTTCTCTTTAGTTATTATGTGAGGATATTTCCTTTATCACCATGTGCCCCTACAGGCTCCCAAATATCACTTTGCAGATTCCACGAGAAGAGTGTTAGCAAACTTCTTCTTGAGGCAGAGGTTGTAACTCTGTGAGATGAACTCACAGATCAGAAAGAAGTTTCTCAGAAAGCTTCTTTCACGTTTTGAACTGAATGAAATTTCCTTTATCAGCGTAGGCCTCAATGTGATCCAAAGAAGCCCTTCTCAGTTTCCCCAAAGACAGTGTTAATGGACTGCTCCACGAAACATAAGTGTAACTCTGTGAGATGAATTCACACATCACCAAGAAGTTTCTAAGAAAGCTTCTTTCTAGTTTTCATCTGTGGATATTTCCTTTGTCACTGTAATGTTCATTGCGCTATGAAGTATCTAATTGCAGATCTCCAGAAAACTGTGCTAACAAACTGATCACTGAAGAGAAACGTGTAACTCTGTGAGTTGCATTCACACATGGCAATGCAGTTTCTCAGAAAGCTTCTCTTTAGTTATTATGTGAGGATATTTCCTTTATCACCATGGGCCCCAATAGGCTCCCAAATATCACTTTGCAGATTCCACGAAAAGAGTGTTAGCAAACTGCTTCTTGAGGCAGAGGTTGTAACTCTGTGAGATGAACTCACAGATCAGAAAGAAGTTTCTCAGAAAGCTTCTTTCACGTTTTGAACTGATGAAATTTCCTTTATCAGCGTAGGCCTCAATGTGATCCAAAGAAGCCCTTCTCAGATTCCTCAAAGACAGTGTTAATGGACTGCTCCACGAAACATAAGTGTAACTCTGTGAGATGAATTCACACATCACCAAGAAGTTTCTAAGAAAGCTTCTTTCTAGTTTTCATCTGTGGATATTTCCTTTGTCACTGTAATGTTCATTGCGCTATGAAGTATCTAATTGCAGATTTCCAGAAAACTGTGCTAACAAACTGATCACTGAAGAGAAACGTGTAACTCTGTGAGTTGCATTCACACATGGCAATGCAGTTTCTCAGAAAGCTTCTCTTTAGTTATTATGTGAGGATATTTCCTTTATCACCATGTGCCCCTACAGGCTCCCAAATATCACTTTGCAGATTCCACGAGAAGAGTGTTAGCAAACTTCTTCTTGAGGCAGAGGTTGTAACTCTGTGAGATGAACTCACAGATCAGAAAGAAGTTTCTCAGAAAGCTTCTTTCACGTTTTGAACTTATGAAATTTCCTTTATCAGCTTAGGCCTCAATGTGATCCAAAGAAGCCCTTCTCAGTTTCCCCAAAGACAGTGTTAATGGACTGCTCCACGAAACATAAGTGTAACTCTGTGAGATGAATTCACACATCACCAAGAAGTTTCTAAGAAAGCTTCTTTCTAGTTTTCATCTGTGGATATTTCCTTTGTCACTGTAATGTTCATTGCGCTATGAAGTATCTAATTGCAGATTTCCAGAAAACTGTGCTAACAAACTGATCACTGAAGAGAAACGTGTAACTCTGTGAGTTGCATTCACACATGGCAATGCAGTTTCTCAGAAAGCTTCTCTTTAGTTATTATGTGAGGATATTTCCTTTATCACCATGGGCCCCTATAGGCTCCCAAATATCACTTTGCAGATTCCACGAAAAGAGTGTTAGCAAACTTCTTCTTGAGGCAGAGGTTGTAACTCTGTGAGATGAACTCACAGATCAGAAAGAAGTTTCTCAGAAAGCTTCTTTCACGTTTTGAACTTATGAAATTTCCTTTATCAGCTTAGGCCTCAATGTGATCCAAAGAAGCCCTTCTCAGTTTCCCCAAAGACAGTGTTAATGGACTGCTCCACGAAACATAAGTGTAACTCTGTGAGATGAATTCACACATCACCAAGAAGTTTCTAAGAAAGCTTCTTTCTAGTTTTCATCTGTGGATATTTCCTTTGTCACTGTAATGTTCATTGCGCTATGAAGTATCTAATTGCAGATCTCCAGAAAACTGTGCTAACAAACTGATCACTGAAGAGAAACGTGTAACTCTGTGAGTTGCATTCACACATGGCAATGCAGTTTCTCAGAAAGCTTCTCTTTAGTTATTATGTGAGGATATTTCCTTTATCACCATGTGCCCCTATAGGCTCCCAAATATCACTTTGCAGATTCCACGAAAAGAGTGTTAGCAAACTTCTTCTTGAGGCAGAGGTTGTAACTCTGTGAGATGAACTCACAGATCAGAAAGAAGTTTCTCAGAAAGCTTCTTTCACGTTTTGAACGGAAGAAATTTCCTTTATCAGCTTAGGCCTCAATGTGATCCAAGAAGCCCTTCTCAGATTCCTCAAAGACAGTGTTAATGGACTGCTCCACGAAACATAAGTGTAACTCTGTGAGATGAATTCACACATCACCAAGAAGTTTCTAAGAAAGCTTCTTTCTAGTTTTCATCTGTGGATATTTCCTTTGTCACTGTAATGTTCATTGCGCTATGAAGTATCTAATTGCAGATCTCCAGAAAACTGTGCTAACAAACTGATCACTGAAGAGAAACGTGTAACTCTGTGAGTTGCATTCACACATGGCAATGCAGTTTCTCAGAAAGCTTCTCTTTAGTTATTATGTGAGGATATTTCCTTTATCACCATGGGCCCCTATAGGCTCCCAAATATCACTTTGCAGATTCCACGAAAAGAGTGTTAGCAAACTGCTTCTTGAGGCAGAGGTTGTAACTCTGTGAGATGAACTCACAGATCAGAAAGAAGTTTCTCAGAAAGCTTCTTTCACGTTTTGAACGGAAGAAATTTCCTTTATCAGCTTAGGCCTCAATGTGATCCAAAGAAGCCCTTCTCAGATTCCTCAAAGACAGTGTTAATGGACTGCTCCACGAAACATAAGTGTAACTCTGTGAGATGAATTCACACATCACCAAGAAGTTTCTAAGAAAGCTTCTTTCTAGTTTTCATCTGTGGATATTTCCTTTGTCACTGTAATGTTCATTGCGCTATGAAGTATCTAATTGCAGATCTCCAGAAAACTGTGCTAACAAACTGATCACTGAAGAGAAACGTGTAACTCTGTGAGTTGCATTCACACATGGCAATGCAGTTTCTCAGAAAGCTTCTCTTTAGTTATTATGTGAGGATATTTCCTTTATCACCATGGGCCCCTATAGGCTCCCAAATATCACTTTGCAGATTCCACGAGAAGAGTGTTAGCAAACTTCTTCTTGAGGCAGAGGTTGTAACTCTGTGAGATGAACTCACAGATCAGAAAGAAGTTTCTCAGAAAGCTTCTTTCACGTTTTGAACGGAAGAAATTTCCTTTATCAGCTTAGGCCTCAATGTGATCCAAAGAAGCCCTTCTCAGTTTCCCCAAAGACAGTGTTAATGGACTGCTCCACGAAACATAAGTGTAACTCTGTGAGATGAATTCACACATCACCAAGAAGTTTCTAAGAAAGCTTCTTTCTAGTTTTCATCTGTGGATATTTCCTTTGTCACTGTAATGTTCATTGCGCTATGAAGTATCTAATTGCAGATCTCCAGAAAACTGTGCTAACAAACTGATCACTGAAGAGAAACGTGTAACTCTGTGAGTTGCATTCACACATGGCAATGCAGTTTCTCAGAAAGCTTCTCTTTAGTTATTATGTGAGGATATTTCCTTTATCACCATGGGCCCCTATAGGCTCCCAAATATCACTTTGCAGATTCCACGGAAGAGTGTTAGCAAACTTCTTCTTGAGGCAGAGGTTGTAACTCTGTGAGATGAACTCACAGATCAGAAAGAAGTTTCTCAGAAAGCTTCTTTCACGTTTTGAACTTATGAAATTTCCTTTATCAGCGTAGGCCTCAATGTGATCCAAGGAAGCCCTTCTCAGTTTCCCCAAAGACAGTGTTAATGGACTGCTCCACGAAACATAAGTGTAACTCTGTGAGATGAATTCACACATCACCAAGAAGTTTCTAAGAAAGCTTCTTTCTAGTTTTCATCTGTGGATATTTCCTTTGTCACTGTAATGTTCATTGCGCTATGAAGTATCTAATTGCAGATTTCCAGAAAACTGTGCTAACAAACTGATCACTGAAGAGAAACGTGTAACTCTGTGAGTTGCATTCACACATGGCAATGCAGTTTCTCAGAAAGCTTCTCTTTAGTTATTATGTGAGGATATTTCCTTTATCACCATGGGCCCTAATAGGCTCCCAAATATCACTTTGCAGATTCCACGAAAGAGTGTTAGCAAACTGCTTCTTGAGGCAGAGGTTGTAACTCTGTGAGATGAACTCACAGATCAGAAAGAAGTTTCTCAGAAAGCTTCTTTCACGTTTTGAACTTATGAAATTTCCTTTATCAGCGTAGGCCTCAATGTGATCCAAAGAAGCCCTTCTCAGTTTCCCCAAAGACAGTGTTAATGGACTGCTCCACGAAACATAAGTGTAACTCTGTGAGATGAATTCACACATCACCAAGAAGTTTCTAAGAAAGCTTCTTTCTAGTTTTCATCTGTGGATATTTCCTTTGTCACTGTAATGTTCATTGCGCTATGAAGTATCTAATTGCAGATCTCCAGAAAACTGTGCTAACAAACTGATCACTGAAGAGAAACGTGTAACTCTGTGAGTTGCATTCACACATGGCAATGCAGTTTCTCAGAAAGCTTCTCTTTAGTTATTATGTGAGGATATTTCCTTTATCACCATGTGCCCCTACTAGGCTCCCAAATATCACTTTGCAGATTCCACGAGAAGAGTGTTAGCAAACTTCTTCTTGAGGCAGAGGTTGTAACTCTGTGAGATGAACTCACAGATCAGAAAGAAGTTTCTCAGAAAGCTTCTTTCACGTTTTGAACGGAATGAAATTTCCTTTATCAGCTTAGGCCTCAATGTGATCCAAAGAAGCCCTTCTCAGTTTCCCCAAAGACAGTGTTAATGGACTGCTCCACGAAACATAAGTGTAACTCTGTGAGATGAATTCACACATCACCAAGAAGTTTCTAAGAAAGCTTCTTTCTAGTTTTCATCTGTGGATATTTCCTTTGTCACTGTAATGTTCATTGCGCTATGAAGTATCTAATTGCAGATCTCCAGAAAACTGTGCTAACAAACTGATCACTGAAGAGAAACGTGTAACTCTGTGAGTTGCATTCACACATGGCAATGCAGTTTCTCAGAAAGCTTCTCTTTAGTTATTATGTGAGGATATTTCCTTTATCACCATGTGCCCCTATAGGCTCCCAAATATCACTTTGCAGATTCCACGAGAAGAGTGTTAGCAAACTTCTTCTTGAGGCAGAGGTTGTAACTCTGTGAGATGAACTCACAGATCAGAAAGAAGTTTCTCAGAAAGCTTCTTTCACGTTTTGAACTTATGAAATTTCCTTTATCAGCGTAGGCCTCAATGTGATCCAAAGAAGCCCTTCTCAGTTTCCCCAAAGACAGTGTTAATGGACTGCTCCACGAAACATAAGTGTAACTCTGTGAGATGAATTCACACATCACCAAGAAGTTTCTAAGAAAGCTTCTTTCTAGTTTTCATCTGTGGATATTTCCTTTGTCACTGTAATGTTCATTGCGCTATGAAGTATCTAATTGCAGATCTCCAGAAAACTGTGCTAACAAACTGATCACTGAAGAGAAACGTGTAACTCTGTGAGTTGCATTCACACATGGCAATGCAGTTTCTCAGAAAGCTTCTCTTTAGTTATTATGTGAGGATATTTCCTTTATCACCATGTGCCCCTATAGGCTCCCAAATATCACTTTGCAGATTCCACGAGAAGAGTGTTAGCAAACTTCTTCTTGAGGCAGAGGTTGTAACTCTGTGAGATGAACTCACAGATCAGAAAGAAGTTTCTCAGAAAGCTTCTTTCACGTTTTGAACTTATGAAATTTCCTTTATCAGCTTAGGCCTCAATGTGATCCAAAGAAGCCCTTCTCAGTTTCCCCAAAGACAGTGTTAATGGACTGCTCCACGAAACATAAGTGTAACTCTGTGAGATGAATTCACACATCACCAAGAAGTTTCTAAGAAAGCTTCTTTCTAGTTTTCATCTGTGGATATTTCCTTTGTCACTGTAATGTTCATTGCGCTATGAAGTATCTAATTGCAGATCTCCAGAAAACTGTGCTAACAAACTGATCACTGAAGAGAAACGTGTAACTGTATGAGTTGCATTCACACATGGCAATGCAGTTTCTCAGAAAGCTTCTCTTTAGTTATTATGTGAGGATATTTCCTTTATCACCATGGGCCCCATAGGCTCCCAAATATCACTTTGCAGATTCCACGAAAAGAGTGTTAGCAAACTTCTTCTTGAGGCTGAGGTTGTAACTCTGTGAGATGAACTCACAGATCAGAAAGAAGTTTCTCAGAAAGCTTCTTTTACGTTTTGAACTTATGAAATTTCCTTTATCAGCTTAGGCCTCAATGTGATCCAAAGAAGCCCTTCTCAGTTTCCCCAAAGACAGTGTTAATGGACTGCTCCACGAAACATAAGTGTAATTCTGTGAGATGAATTCACACATCACCAAGAAGTTTCTAAGAAAGCTTCTTTCTAGTTTTCATCTGTGGATATTTCCTTTGTCACTGTAATGTTCATTGCGCTATGAAGTATCTAATTGCAGATCTCCAGAAAACTGTGCTAACAAACTGATCACTGAAGAGAAACGTGTAACTCTGTGAGTTGCATTCACACATGGCAATGCAGTTTCTCAGAAAGCTTCTCTTTAGTTATTATGTGAGGATATTTCCTTTATCACCATGGCCCCTATAGGCTCCCAAATATCACTTTGCAGATTCCACGAGAAGAGGGTTAGCAAACTTCTTCTTGAGGCAGAGGTTGTAACTCTGTGAGATGAACTCACAGATCAGAAAGAAGTTTCTCAGAAAGCTTCTTTCACGTTTTGAACGGAAGAAATTTCCTTTATCAGCTTAGGCCTCAATGTGATCCAAAGAAGCCCTTCTCAGATTCCCTCAAAGACAGTGTTAATGGACTGCTCCACGAAACATAAGTGTAACTCTGTGAGATGAATTCACACATCACCAAGAAGTTTCTAAGAAAGCTTCTTTCTAGTTTTCATCTGTGGATATTTCCTTTGTCACTGTAATGTTCATTGCGCTATGAAGTATCTAATTGCAGATCTCCAGAAAACTGTGCTAACAAACTGATCACTGAAGAGAAACGTGTAACTCTGTGAGTTGCATTCACACATGGCAATGCAGTTTCTCAGAAAGCTTCTCTTTAGTTATTATGTGAGGATATTTCCTTTATCACCATGGGCCCCTATAGGCTCCCAAATATCACTTTGCAGATTCCACGAAAAGAGTGTTAGCAAACTGCTTCTTGAGGCAGAGGTTGTAACTCTGTGAGATGAACTCACAGATCAGAAAGAAGTTTCTCAGAAAGCTTCTTTCACGTTTTGAACGGAATGAAATTTCCTTTATCAGCTTAGGCCTCAATGTGATCCAAGAAGCCCTTCTCAGATTCCTCAAAGACAGTGTTAATGGACTGCTCCACGAAACATAAGTGTAACTCTGTGAGATGAATTCACACATCACCAAGAAGTTTCTAAGAAAGCTTCTTTCTAGTTTTCATCTGTGGATATTTCCTTTGTCACTGTAATGTTCATTGCGCTATGAAGTATCTAATTGCAGATCTCCAGAAAACTGTGCTAACAAACTGATCACTGAAGAGAAACGTGTAACTCTGTGAGTTGCATTCACACATGGCAATGCAGTTTCTCAGAAAGCTTCTCTTTAGTTATTATGTGAGGATATTTCCTTTATCACCATGTGCCCCTATAGGCTCCCAAATATCACTTTGCAGATTCCACGAGAAGAGTGTTAGCAAACTTCTTCTTGAGGCAGAGGTTGTAACTCTGTGAGATGAACTCACAGATCAGAAAGAAGTTTCTCAGAAAGCTTCTTTCACGTTTTGAACGGAAGAAATTTCCTTTATCAGCTTAGGCCTCAATGTGATCCAAAGAAGCCCTTCTCAGTTTCCCCAAAGACAGTGTTAATGGACTGCTCCACGAAACATAAGTGTAACTCTGTGAGATGAATTCACACATCACCAAGAAGTTTCTAAGAAAGCTTCTTTCTAGTTTTCATCTGTGGATATTTCCTTTGTCACTGTAATGTTCATTGCGCTATGAAGTATCTAATTGCAGATCTCCAGAAAACTGTGCTAACAAACTGATCACTGAAGAGAAACGTGTAACTCTGTGAGTTGCATTCACACATGGCAATGCAGTTTCTCAGAAAGCTTCTCTTTAGTTATTATGTGAGGATATTTCCTTTATCACCATGGGCCCCTATAGGCTCCCAAATATCACTTTGCAGATTCCACGAAAAGAGTGTTAGCAAACTTCTTCTTGAGGCAGAGGTTGTAACTCTGTGAGATGAACTCACAGATCAGAAAGAAGTTTCTCAGAAAGCTTCTTTCACGTTTTGAACTTATGAAATTTCCTTTATCAGCGTAGGCCTCAATGTGATCCAAGAAGCCCTTCTCAGTTTCCCCAAAGACAGTGTTAATGGACTGCTCCACGAAACATAAGTGTAACTCTGTGAGATGAATTCACACATCACCAAGAAGTTTCTAAGAAAGCTTCTTTCTAGTTTTCATCTGTGGATATTTCCTTTGTCACTGTAATGTTCATTGCGCTATGAAGTATCTAATTGCAGATTTCCAGAAAACTGTGCTAACAAACTGATCACTGAAGAGAAACGTGTAACTCTGTGAGTTGCATTCACACATGGCAATGCAGTTTCTCAGAAAGCTTCTCTTTAGTTATTATGTGAGGATATTTCCTTTATCACCATGGGCCCTAATAGGCTCCCAAATATCACTTTGCAGATTCCACGAAAGAGTGTTAGCAAACTTCTTCTTGAGGCAGAGGTTGTAACTCTGTGAGATGAACTCACAGATCAGAAAGAAGTTTCTCAGAAAGCTTCTTTCACGTTTTGAACTTATGAAATTTCCTTTATCAGCGTAGGCCTCAATGTGATCCAAAGAAGCCCTTCTCAGTTTCCCAAAGACAGTGTTAATGGACTGCTCCACGAAACATAAGTGTAACTCTGTGAGATGAATTCACACATCACCAAGAAGTTTCTAAGAAAGCTTCTTTCTAGTTTTCATCTGTGGATATTTCCTTTGTCACTGTAATGTTCATTGCGCTATGAAGTATCTAATTGCAGATCTCCAGAAAACTGTGCTAACAAACTGATCACTGAAGAGAAACGTGTAACTCTGTGAGTTGCATTCACACATGGCAATGCAGTTTCTCAGAAAGCTTCTCTTTAGTTATTATGTGAGGATATTTCCTTTATCACCATGTGCCCCTACAGGCTCCCAAATATCACTTTGCAGATTCCACGAGAAGAGTGTTAGCAAACTTCTTCTTGAGGCAGAGGTTGTAACTCTGTGAGATGAACTCACAGATCAGAAAGAAGTTTCTCAGAAAGCTTCTTTCACGTTTTGAACGGAAGAAATTTCCTTTATCAGCTTAGGCCTCAATGTGATCCAAAGAAGCCCTTCTCAGTTTCCCCAAAGACAGTGTTAATGGACTGCTCCACGAAACATAAGTGTAACTCTGTGAGATGAATTCACACATCACCAAGAAGTTTCTAAGAAAGCTTCTTTCTAGTTTTCATCTGTGGATATTTCCTTTGTCACTGTAATGTTCATTGCGCTATGAAGTATCTAATTGCAGATCTCCAGAAAACTGTGCTAACAAACTGATCACTGAAGAGAAACGTGTAACTCTGTGAGTTGCATTCACACATGGCAATGCAGTTTCTCAGAAAGCTTCTCTTTAGTTATTATGTGAGGATATTTCCTTTATCACCATGTGCCCCTATAGGCTCCCAAATATCACTTTGCAGATTCCACGAGAAGAGTGTTAGCAAACTTCTTCTTGAGGCAGAGGTTGTAACTCTGTGAGATGAACTCACAGATCAGAAAGAAGTTTCTCAGAAAGCTTCTTTCACGTTTTGAACTTATGAAATTTCCTTTATCAGCGTAGGCCTCAATGTGATCCAAAGAAGCCCTTCTCAGTTTCCCCAAAGACAGTGTTAATGGACTGCTCCACGAAACATAAGTGTAACTCTGTGAGATGAATTCACACATCACCAAGAAGTTTCTAAGAAAGCTTCTTTCTAGTTTTCATCTGTGGATATTTCCTTTGTCACTGTAATGTTCATTGCGCTATGAAGTATCTAATTGCAGATCTCCAGAAAACTGTGCTAACAAACTGATCACTGAAGAGAAACGTGTAACTCTGTGAGTTGCATTCACACATGGCAATGCAGTTTCTCAGAAAGCTTCTCTTTAGTTATTATGTGAGGATATTTCCTTTATCACCATGTGCCCCTACAGGCTCCCAAATATCACTTTGCAGATTCCACGAGAAGAGTGTTAGCAAACTTCTTCTTGAGGCAGAGGTTGTAACTCTGTGAGATGAACTCACAGATCAGAAAGAAGTTTCTCAGAAAGCTTCTTTCACGTTTTGAACTTATGAAATTTCCTTTATCAGCTTAGGCCTCAATGTGATCCAAAGAAGCCCTTCTCAGTTTCCCCAAAGACAGTGTTAATGGACTGCTCCACGAAACATAAGTGTAACTCTGTGAGATGAATTCACACATCACCAAGAAGTTTCTAAGAAAGCTTCTTTCTAGTTTTCATCTGTGGATATTTCCTTTGTCACTGTAATGTTCATTGCGCTATGAAGTATCTAATTGCAGATCTCCAGAAAACTGTGCTAACAAACTGATCACTGAAGAGAAACGTGTAACTCTGTGAGTTGCATTCACACATGGCAATGCAGTTTCTCAGAAAGCTTCTCTTTAGTTATTATGTGAGGATATTTCCTTTATCACCATGTGCCCCTACAGGCTCCCAAATATCACTTTGCAGATTCCACGAGAAGAGTGTTAGCAAACTTCTTCTTGAGGCAGAGGTTGTAACTCTGTGAGATGAACTCACAGATCAGAAAGAAGTTTCTCAGAAAGCTTCTTTCACGTTTTGAACGGATGAAATTTCCTTTATCAGCGTAGGCCTCAATGTGATCCAAAGAAGCCCTTCTCAGTTTCCTCAAAGACAGTGTTAATGGACTGCTCCACGAAACATAAGTGTAACTCTGTGAGATGAATTCACACATCACCAAGAAGTTTCTAAGAAAGCTTCTTTCTAGTTTTCATCTGTGGATATTTCCTTTGTCACTGTAATGTTCATTGCGCTATGAAGTATCTAATTGCAGATCTCCAGAAAACTGTGCTAACAAACTGATCACTGAAGAGAAACGTGTAACTCTGTGAGTTGCATTCACACATGGCAATGCAGTTTCTCAGAAAGCTTCTCTTTAGTTATTATGTGAGGATATTTCCTTTATCACCATGTGCCCCTACAGGCTCCCAAATATCACTTTGCAGATTCCACGAGAAGAGTGTTAGCAAACTTCTTCTTGAGGCAGAGGTTGTAACTCTGTGAGATGAACTCACAGATCAGAAAGAAGTTTCTCAGAAAGCTTCTTTCACGTTTTGAACTTATGAAATTTCCTTTATCAGCTTAGGCCTCAATGTGATCCAAAGAAGCCCTTCTCAGTTTCCCCAAAGACAGTGTTAATGGACTGCTCCACGAAACATAAGTGTAACTCTGTGAGATGAATTCACACATCACCAAGAAGTTTCTAAGAAAGCTTCTTTCTAGTTTTCATCTGTGGATATTTCCTTTGTCACTGTAATGTTCATTGCGCTATGAAGTATCTAATTGCAGATCTCCAGAAAACTGTGCTAACAAACTGATCACTGAAGAGAAACGTGTAACTCTGTGAGTTGCATTCACACATGGCAATGCAGTTTCTCAGAAAGCTTCTCTTTAGTTATTATGTGAGGATATTTCCTTTATCACCATGTGCCCCTACAGGCTCCCAAATATCACTTTGCAGATTCCACGAGAAGAGTGTTAGCAAACTGCTTCTTGAGGCAGAGGTTGTAACTCTGTGAGATGAACTCACAGATCAGAAAGAAGTTTCTCAGAAAGCTTCTTTCACGTTTTGAACTTATGAAATTTCCTTTATCAGCTTAGGCCTCAATGTGATCCAAAGAAGCCCTTCTCAGTTTCCCCAAAGACAGTGTTAATGGACTGCTCCACGAAACATAAGTGTAACTCTGTGAGATGAATTCACACATCACCAAGAAGTTTCTAAGAAAGCTTCTTTCTAGTTTTCATCTGTGGATATTTCCTTTGTCACTGTAATGTTCATTGCGCTATGAAGTATCTAATTGCAGATCTCCGGAAAACTGTGATAACAAACTGATCACTGAAGAGAAACGTGTAACTCTGTGAGTTGCATTCACACATGGCAATGCAGTTTCTCAGAAAGCTTCTCTTTAGTTATTATGTGAGGATATTTCCTTTATCACCATGTGCCCCTACAGGCTCCCAAATATCACTTTGCAGATTCCACGATAAGAGTGTTAGCAAACTTCTTCTTGAGGCAGAGGTTGTAACTCTGTGAGATGAACTCACAGATCAGAAAGAAGTTTCTCAGAAAGCTTCTTTCACGTTTTGAACGGATGAAATTTCCTTTATCAGCGTAGACCTCAATGTGATCCAAAGAAGCCCTTCTCAGATTGCTCAAAGACAGTGTTAATGGACTGCTCCACGAAACATAAGTGTAACTCTGTGAGATGAATTCACACATCACCAAGAAGTTTCTAAGAAAGCTTCTTTCTAGTTTTCATCTGTGGATATTTCCTTTGTCACTGTAATGTTCATTGCGCTATGAAGTATCTAATTGCAGATCTCAAGAAAACTGTGCTAACAAACTGATCACTGAAGAGAAACGTGTAACTCTGTGAGTTGCATTCACACATGGCAATGCAGTTTCTCAGAAAGCTTCTCTTTAGTTATTATGTGAGGATATTTCCTTTATCACCTTGGGCCCCAATATGCTCCCAAATATCACTTTGCAGATTCCACGAAAAGAGTGTTAGCAAACTGCTTCTTGAGGCAGAGGTTGTAACTCTGTGAGATGAACTCACAGATCAGAAAGAAGTTTCTCAGAAAGCTTCTTTCACGTTTTGAACGGAAGAAATTTCCTTTATCAGCTTAGGCCTCAATGTGATCCAAAGAAGCCCTTCTCAGTTTCCCCAAAGACAGTGTTAATGGACTGCTCCACGAAACATAAGTGTAACTCTGTGAGATGAATTCACACATCACCAAGAAGTTTCTAAGAAAGCTTCTTTCTAGTTTTCATCTGTGGATATTTCCTTTGTCACTGTAATGTTCATTGCGCTATGAAGTATCTAATTGCAGATCTCAAGAAAACTGTGCTAACAAACTGATCACTGAAGAGAAACGTGTAACTCTGTGAGTTGCATTCACACATGGCAATGCAGTTTCTCAGAAAGCTTCTCTTTAGTTATTATGTGAGGATATTTCCTTTATCACCATGGGCCCCAATAGGCTCCCAAATATCACTTTGCAGATTCCACGAAAAGAGTGTTAGCAAACTGCTTCTTGAGGCAGAGGTTGTAACTCTGTGAGATGAACTCACAGATCAGAAAGAAGTTTCTCAGAAAGCTTCTTTCACGTTTTGAACGGAAGAAATTTCCTTTATCAGCTTAGGCCTCAATGTGATCCAAAGAAGCCCTTCTCAGTTTCCCCAAAGACAGTGTTAATGGACTGCTCCACGAAACATAAGTGTAACTCTGTGAGATGAATTCACACATCACCAAGAAGTTTCTAAGAAAGCTTCTTTCTAGTTTTCATCTGTGGATATTTCCTTTGTCACTGTAATGTTCATTGCGCTATGAAGTATCTAATTGCAGATCTCCAGAAAACTGTGCTAACAAACTGATCACTGAAGAGAAACGTGTAACTCTGTGAGTTGCATTCACACATGGCAATGCAGTTTCTCAGAAAGCTTCTCTTTAGTTATTATGTGAGGATATTTCCTTTATCACCATGTGCCCCTATAGGCTCCCAAATATCACTTTGCAGATTCCACGAGAAGAGTGTTAGCAAACTTCTTCTTGAGGCAGAGGTTGTAACTCTGTGAGATGAACTCACAGATCAGAAAGAAGTTTCTCAGAAAGCTTCTTTCACGTTTTGAACGGATGAAATTTCCTTTATCAGCTTAGGCCTCAATGTGATCCAAAGAAGCCCTTCTCAGATTCCTCAAAGACAGTGTTAATGGACTGCTCCACGAAACATAAGTGTAACTCTGTGAGATGAATTCACACATCACCAAGAAGTTTCTAAGAAAGCTTCTTTCTAGTTTTCATCTGTGGATATTTCCTTTGTCACTGTAATGTTCATTGCGCTATGAAGTATCTAATTGCAGATCTCCAGAAAACTGTGCTAACAAACTGATCACTGAAGAGAAACGTGTAACTCTGTGAGTTGCATTCACACATGGCAATGCAGTTTCTCAGAAAGCTTCTCTTTAGTTATTATGTGAGGATATTTCCTTTATCACCATGGGCCCCAATAGGCTCCCAAATATCACTTTGCAGATTCCACGAAAAGAGTGTTAGCAAACTTCTTCTTGAGGCAGAGGTTGTAACTCTGTGAGATGAACTCACAGATCAGAAAGAAGTTTCTCAGAAAGCTTCTTTCACGTTTTGAACGGAATGAAATTTCCTTTATCAGCTTAGGCCTCAATGTGATCCAAAGAAGCCCTTCTCAGTTTCCCCAAAGACAGTGTTAATGGACTGCTCCACGAAACATAAGTGTAACTCTGTGAGATGAATTCACACATCACCAAGAAGTTTCTAAGAAAGCTTCTTTCTAGTTTTCATCTGTGGATATTTCCTTTGTCACTGTAATGTTCATTGCGCTATGAAGTATCTAATTGCAGATCTCCAGAAAACTGTGCTAACAAACTGATCACTGAAGAGAAACGTGTAACTCTGTGAGTTGCATTCACACATGGCAATGCAGTTTCTCAGAAAGCTTCTCTTTAGTTATTATGTGAGGATATTTCCTTTATCACCATGTGCCCCTACAGGCTCCCAAATATCACTTTGCAGATTCCACGAGAAGAGTGTTAGCAAACTTCTTCTTGAGGCAGAGGTTGTAACTCTGTGAGATGAACTCACAGATCAGAAAGAAGTTTCTCAGAAAGCTTCTTTCACGTTTTGAACTTATGAAATTTCCTTTATCAGCGTAGGCCTCAATGTGATCCAAAGAAGCCCTTCTCAGATTCCTCAAAGACAGTGTTAATGGACTGCTCCACGAAACATAAGTGTAACTCTGTGAGATGAATTCACACATCACCAAGAAGTTTCTAAGAAAGCTTCTTTCTAGTTTTCATCTGTGGATATTTCCTTTGTCACTGTAATGTTCATTGCGCTATGAAGTATCTAATTGCAGATCTCCAGAAAACTGTGCTAACAAACTGATCACTGAAGAGAAACGTGTAACTCTGTGAGTTGCATTCACACATGGCAATGCAGTTTCTCAGAAAGCTTCTCTTTAGTTATTATGTGAGGATATTTCCTTTATCACCATGTGCCCCTACTAGGCTCCCAAATATCACTTTGCAGATTCCACGAGAAGAGTGTTAGCAAACTTCTTCTTGAGGCAGAGGTTGTAACTCTGTGAGATGAACTCACAGATCAGAAAGAAGTTTCTCAGAAAGCTTCTTTCACGTTTTGAACTTATGAAATTTCCTTTATCAGCTTAGGCCTCAATGTGATCCAAAGAAGCCCTTCTCAGTTTCCCCAAAGACAGTGTTAATGGACTGCTCCACGAAACATAAGTGTAACTCTGTGAGATGAATTCACACATCACCAAGAAGTTTCTAAGAAAGCTTCTTTCTAGTTTTCATCTGTGGATATTTCCTTTGTCACTGTAATGTTCATTGCGCTATGAAGTATCTAATTGCAGATCTCCAGAAAACTGTGCTAACAAACTGATCACTGAAGAGAAACGTGTAACTCTGTGAGTTGCATTCACACATGGCAATGCAGTTTCTCAGAAAGCTTCTCTTTAGTTATTATGTGAGGATATTTCCTTTATCACCATGGGCCCCAATAGGCTCCCAAATATCACTTTGCAGATTCCACGAAAAGAGTGTTAGCAAACTGCTTCTTGAGGCAGAGGTTGTAACTCTGTGAGATGAACTCACAGATCAGAAAGAAGTTTCTCAGAAAGCTTCTTTCACGTTTTGAACTTATGAAATTTCCTTTATCAGCGTAGGCCTCAATGTGATCCAAAGAAGCCCTTCTCAGATTCCTCAAAGACAGTGTTAATGGACTGCTCCACGAAACATAAGTGTAACTCTGTGAGATGAATTCACACATCACCAAGAAGTTTCTAAGAAAGCTTCTTTCTAGTTTTCATCTGTGGATATTTCCTTTGTCACTGTAATGTTCATTGCGCTATGAAGTATCTAATTGCAGATTTCCAGAAAACTGTGCTAACAAACTGATCACTGAAGAGAAACGTGTAACTCTGTGAGTTGCATTCACACATGGCAATGCAGTTTCTCAGAAAGCTTCTCTTTAGTTATTATGTGAGGATATTTCCTTTATCACCATGGGCCCAATAGGCTCCCAAATATCACTTTGCAGATTCCACGAAAAGAGTGTTAGCAAATCTGCTTCTTGAGGCAGAGGTTGTAACTCTGTGAGATGAACTCACAGATCAGAAAGAAGTTTCTCAGAAAGCTTCTTTCACGTTTTGAACTTATGAAATTTCCTTTATCAGCGTAGGCCTCAATGTGATCCAAAGAAGCCCTTCTCAGATTCCTCAAAGACAGTGTTAATGGACTAGCTCCACGAAACATAAGTGTAACTCTGTGAGATGAATTCACACATCACCAAGAAGTTTCTAAGAAAGCTTCTTTCTAGTTTTCATCTGTGGATATTTCCTTTGTCACTGTAATGTTCATTGCGCTATGAAGTATCTAATTGCAGATTTCCAGAAAACTGTGCTAACAAACTGATCACTGAAGAGAAACGTGTAACTCTGTGAGTTGCATTCACACATGGCAATGCAGTTTCTCAGAAAGCTTCTCTTTAGTTATTATGTGAGGATATTTCCTTTATCACCATGTGCCCCTACAGGCTCCCAAATATCACTTTGCAGATTCCACGAGAAGAGTGTTAGCAAACTTCTTCTTGAGGCAGAGGTTGTAACTCTGTGAGATGAACTCACAGATCAGAAAGAAGTTTCTCAGAAAGCTTCTTTCACGTTTTCAACGGATGAAATTTCCTTTATCAGCGTAGGCCTCAATGTGATCCAAAGAAGCCCTTCTCAGTTTCCCCAAAGACAGTGCTAATGGACTGCTCCACGAAACATAAGTGTAACTCTGTGAGATGAATTCACACATCACCAAGAACTTTCTAGGAAAGCTTCTTTCTAGTTTTCATCTGTGGCTATTTCCTCTGTCACTGTAATGTTCATTGCGTTATGAAGTATCTAATTGCAGATCTCCAGAAAACTGTGCTAACAAACTGATCACTGAAGAGAAACGTGTAACTCTGTGAGTTGCATTCACACATGGCAATGCAGTTTCTCAGAAAGCTTCTCTTTAGTTATTATGTGAGGATATTTCCTTTATCACCATGTGCCCCTATGGGCTCCCAAATATCACTTTGCAGATTCCACGAGAAGAGTGTTAGCAAACTTCTTCTTGAGGCAGAGGTTGTAACTCTGTGAGATGAACTCACAGATCAGAAAGAAGTTTCTCAGAAAGCTTCTTTCACGTTTTGAACGGAAGAAATTTCCTTTATCAGCTTAGGCCTCAATGTGATCCAAAGAAGCCCTTCTCAGTTTCCCCAAAGACAGTGTTAATGGACTGCTCCACGAAACATAAGTGTAACTCTGTGAGATGAATTCACACATCACCAAGAACTTTCTAGGAAAGCTTCTTTCTAGTTTTCATCTGTGGATATTTCCTTTGTCACTGTAATGTTCATTGCGCTACGAAGTATCTAATTGCAGATCTCCAGAAAACTGTGCTAACAAACTGATCACGGAAGAGAACCGTGTAACTCTGTGAGTTGCATTCACACATGGCAATGCAGTTTCTCAGAATGCTTCTCTTTAGTTATTATGTGAGGATATTTCCTTTATCACCATGTGCCCCTACAGGCTCCCAGATATCACTTTGCAGATTCCACGAGAAGAGTGTTAGCAAACTTCTTCTTGAGGCAGAGGTTGTAACTCTGTGAGATGAATTCACAGATCAGAAAGAAGTTTCTCAGAAAGCTTCTTTCACGTTTTGAATGGAAGAAATTTCCTTTATCAGGTTAGGCCTCAATGTGACCCAAAGAAGCCCTTCTCAGTTTCCCCAAAGACAGTGTTAATGGACTGCTCCAAGAAACATAAGTGTAGTTCTGTGAGGTGAATTCACACATCACCAAGAAGTTTCTAAGAAAGCTTCTTTCTAGTTTTCATCTGCGGATATTTCCTTTGTCACTGTAATGTTCATTGCGCTATGAAGTATCTAATTGCAGATCTCCAGAAAACTGTGCTAACAAACTGATCACTGAAGAGAAACGTGTAACTCTGTGAGTTGCATTCACACATGGCAATGCAGTTTCTCAGAAAGCTTCTCTTTAGTTATTATGTGAGGATATTTCCTTTATCACCATCGGCCCCAATAGGCTCCCAAACATCACTTTGCAGATTCCACGAAAAGAGTGTTAGCAAACTGCTTCTTGAGGCAGAGGTTGTAACACTGTGAGATGAACTCACAGATCAGAAAGAAGTTTCTCAGAAAGATTCTTTCACGTTTTCAACTTATGAAATTTCCTTTATCATCGTAGGCCTCAATGTGATCCAAAGAAGCCCTTCTCAGATTCCTAAAAGACAGTGTTAATGGACAGTTCCACGAAACATAAGTGTAACTCTGTGAGATGAATTCACACATCACCAAGAAGTTTCTAAGAAAGCTTCTTTCTACTTTTCATCTGTGGATATTTCCTTTGTCACTGTAATGTTCATTGCGCTATGAAGTATCTAATTGCAGATTTCAAGAAAACTGTGCTAACAAACTGATCACTGAAGAGAAACGTGTAACTCTGTGAGTTGCATTCACACATGGCAATGCAGTTTCTCAGAAAGCTTCTCTTTAGTTATTATGTGAGGATATTTCCTTTATCACCATGTGCCCCTACAGGCTCCCAATTATCACTTTGCAGATTCCACGAGAAGAGTGTTAGCAAACTTCTTCTTGAGGCAGAGGTTGTAACTCTGTGAGATGAACTCACAGATCAGAAAGAAGTTTCTCAGAAAGTTTCTTTCACGTTTTGAACTTATGAAATTTCCTTTGTCAGTTTGGCCTCAATGTGATCCAAAGAAGCCCTTCTCAGTTTCCCCAAAGACAGTGTTAATGGACTGCTCCACGAAACATAAGTGTAACTCTGTGAGATGAATTCACACATCACCAAGAAGTTTCTCAGAAAGCTTCTTTCTAGTTTTCATGTGTGGATATTTCCTTTGTCACTGCAATGTTCATTGCGCTATGGAGTATCTAATTGCAGATTTCCAGAAAACTGTGCTAACAAACTGATCACTGAAGAGAAACGTGTAACTGTATGAGTTGCATTCACACATGGCAATGCAGTTTCTCAGAAAGCTTCTCTTTAGTTATTATGTGAGGATATTTCCTTTATCACCATGGGCCCCATAGGCTCCCAAATATCACTTTGCAGATTCCACGAAAAGAGTGTTAGCAAACTTCTTCTTGAGGCTGAGGTTGTAACTCTGTGAGATGAACTCACAGATCAGAAAGAAGTTTCGCAGAAAGCTTCTTTCACGTTTTTTTTTTTTTTTTTTTTTTTTTTTTTTTTTTTTTTTTTTTTTTTGAGGCGGAGTCTCACTCTGTCGCCCGGACTGGAGTGCAGTGGCCCGATCTCAGCTCACTGCAAGCTCCGCCTCCCGGGTTTGCGCCATTCTCCCGCCTCAGCCTCCCGAGTAGCTGGGACTACCGGCGCCCGCCACCTCGCCCGGCTAGTTTTTTTTTTGTATTTTTAGTAGAGACGGGGTTTCACTGTGTTAGCCAGGATGGTCTCGATCTCCTGACCTCGTGATCCGCCCGTCTCGGCCTCCCAAAGTGCTGGGATTACAGGCTTGAGCCACCGCGCCCGGCCTTCTTTCACGTTTTGAACGGAAGAAATTTCCTTTATCAGCATAGGCCTCAATGTGATCCAAAGAAGCTCTTCTCAGTTTCCCCAAAGACAGTGTTAATGGACTGCTCCACGAAACATAAGGGTAACTCTGTGAGATGAATTCACACATCACCAAGAAGTTTCTAAGAAAGCTTCTTTCTAGTTTTCATCTGTGGATATTTCCTTTGTCACTGTAATGTTCATTGCGCTGTGAAGTATCTAATTGCAGATCTCCAGAAAACTGTGTTAACAAACTGATCACTGAAGAGAACCGTGTAACTCTGTGAGTTGCATTCACACATGGCAATGCAGTTTCTCAGACAGCTTCTCTTTAGTTATTATGTGAGGATATTTCCTTTATCACCATGGGCCCCTACAGGCTCCCAAATATCACTTTGCAGATTCCACGAAAAGAGTGTTAGCAAACTTTTTCTTGAGGTAGAGGTTGTAACTCTGTGAGATGAACTCACAGATCAGAAAGAAGTTTCTCAGAAAGCTTCTTTCATGTTTTGAACTTATGAAATTTCACTTATCAGCGTAGGCCTCAATGTGATCCAAGGAAGCCCTTCTCAGTTTCCCCAAAGACAGTGTTAATGGACTGCTCCACGAAACATAAGTATAACTCTGTGAGATGAATTCACACATCACCAAGAAGTTTCTAAGAAAGCTTCTTTCTAGTTTTCATGTGTGGATATTTCCTTTGTCACTGTAATGTTCATTGCGCTATGAAGTATCTAATTGCAGATTTCCAGAAAACTGTGCTAACAAACTGATCACTGAAGAGAAACGTGTAACTCTGTGAGTTGCATTCACACATGGCAATGCAGTTTCTCAGAAAGCTTCTCTTTAGTTATTATGTGAGGATATTTGCTTTATCACCATGGGCTGCAATAGACTCCCAAATATCACTTTGCCGATTCCACGAAAAGAGTGTTAGCAATCTGCTTCTTGAGGTAGAGTTTGTAACTCTGTGAGATGAACTCACAGATCAGAAAGAAGTTTCTCAGAAAGCTTCTTTCACATTTTGAACTTATGAAATTTCCTTTATCAGCGTAGGCCTCAATGTGATCCAAAGAAGCCCTTCTCAGTTTCCCCAAAGACACTGTTAATGGACTGCTCCACGAAAAATAAGTGTAACTCTGTGAGATGAATTCACACATCACCAAGAAGTTTCTAAGAAAGCTTCTTTCTAGTTTTCATCTGTGGATATTTCCTTTGTCACTGTAATGTTCATTGCGCTGTGAAGTATCTAATTGCAGATCTCCAGAAAACTGTGCTAACAAACTGATCACTGAAGAGAAACGTGTAACTCTGTGAATTGCAGTCACACATGGCAATGCAGTTTCTCAGAAAGCTTCTCTTTAGTTATTACGTGAGGATATTTCCTTTATCACCTTGGGCCCCTATAGGCTCCCAAATAACACTTTGCAGATTCCACGAAAAGAGTGTTAGCAAACTGCTTCTTGAGGCAGAGGTTGTACCTCTGTGAGATGAACTCACAGATCAGAAAGAAGTTTCTCAGAAAGCTTCTTTCTCGTTTTGAACGGAAGAAATTTCCTTTATCAGTTTAGGCCTCAATGAAATCCAAGGAAGCCCTTCTCAGATTCCTCAAAGACAGTGTTAATGGAATGCTCCACGAAACATAAGTGTAACTCTGTGAGATGAATTCACACATCACCAAGAAGTTTCTAAGAAAGCTTCTTTCTAGTTTTCATCTGCGGATATTTCCTTTGTCACTGTAATGTTCATTGCGCTATGAAGAATCTAATTGCAGATCTCCAGAAAACTGTGCTAACAAACTGATCACTGAAGAGAAACGTGTAACTCTGTGAGTTGTATTCACACATGGCAATGCAGTTTCTCAGAAATCTTCTCTTTAGTTATTATGTGAGGATATTTCCTTTATCACGATGGGCCCAAATGGGCTCCCAAATATCACTTTGCAGATTCCACGAAAAGAGTGTTAGCAAACTTCTTCTTGAGGCAGAGGTTGTCACTCTGTGAGGTGAACTGACAGATCAGAAAGAAGTTTCTCAGAAAGCTTCTTTCACGTTTTGAACGGAAGAAATTTCCTTTATCACCTTAGGCCTTAATGTGATCCAAAGAAGCCCTTCTCAGTTTCCCCAAAGACAGTGTTAATGGACTGCTCCACGAAACATAAGTGTAACTCCGTGAGATGAATTCACACATCACCATCAAGTTTCTAAGAATGCTTCTTTCTAGTTTTCATCTGTGGATATTTCCTTTGTCACTGTAATGTTCATTGCAATATGAAGTATCTAATTGCAGATCTCCAGAAAACTGTGAAAACAAACTGATCACTGATGAGAAACGTGTAACTCTGTGAGTTGCATTCACACATGGCAATGCAGTTTCTCAGACAGCTTCTCTTTAGTTATTATGTGAGGATATTTCCTTTATCACCATGTGCCCCTACAGGCTCCCAAATATCACTTTGCAGATTCCACGAGAAGAGTGTCAGCAAACTTCTACTTGAGGCAGAGGTTGTCACTCTGTGAGATGAACTCATAGATCAAAAAGAAGTTTCTCAGAAAGCTTCTTTCACGTTTTGAACGGATGAAATTTCCTTTATCAAGTTAGGCCTCAATGTGACCCAAAGAAGCCCTTCTCAGATTCCTCAAAGACAGTGTTAATGGACTGCTCCACGAAACATAAGTGTAACTCTGTGAGATGAATTCACACATCACCAGGAAGTTTCTAAGAAAGCTTCTTTCTAGTTTTCATCTGTGGATATTTCCTTTGTCACTGTAATGTTCATTGCGCTATGAAGTATCTAATTGCAAATTTCCAGAAAACTGTGCTAACAAACTGATCACTGAAGAGAAACGTGTAACTCTGTGAGTTGCATTCACACATGGCAATGCAGTTTCTCAGAAAGCTTCTCTTTAGTTATTATGTGAGGATATTTCCTTTATCACCATGGGCCCCTACAGGTCCCAAATATTACTTTGCAGATTCCACGAGAAGAGTGTTAGCAAACTTCTTCTTGAGGCAGAGGTTGTAACTCTGTGAGATGAACTCACAGATCAGAAAGAAGTTTCTCAGAAAGCTTCTTTCACGTTTTGAACGGATGAAATTTCCTTTATCAGCGTAGGCCTCAATGTGATCCAAAGAAGCCCTTCTCAGATCCCTCAAAGACAGTGTTAATGGACTGCTCCACGAAACATAAGTGTAACTCTTTGAGATGAATTCACACATCACCAAGAAGTTTCTAAGAAAGCTTCTTTCTAGTTTTCATCTGTGGATATTTCCTTTGTCACTGTAATGTTCATTGCGCTATGAAGTATCTAATTGCAGATCTCCAGAAAACTGTGCTAACAAACTGATCACTGAAGAGAAATGTGTAACTCTGTGAGTTGCATTCACACATGGCAATGCAGTTTCTCAGAATGCTTCTCTTTAGTTATTATTTGAGGATATTTCCCTTATCACCATGTGCCCCTACAGGCTCCCAAATATCACTTTGCAGATTCCACGAGAAGAGTGTTAGCAAACTGCTTCTTGAGGCAGAGGTTGTAACTCTGTGAGATGAACTCACAGATCAGAAAGAAGTTTCTCAGAAAGCTTCTTTCAAGTTTTGAACGGATGAAATTTCCTATATCAGCTTAGGCCACAATGTGATCCAAAGAAACCCTTCTCAGTTTCCTCAAAGACAGTGTTAATGGACTGCTCCACGAAACATAAGTGTAACTCTTTCAGATGAATTCCCACAACACCAAGAAGTTTCTAAGAAAGCTTCTTTCTAATTTTCATCTGTGGATATTTCCTTTGTCACTGTAATGTTCATTGCGCTATGAAGTATCTAATTGCAGATTTCCAGAAAACTGTGCTAACAAACTGATCACTGAAGAGAAACGAGTAACTCTGTGAGTTGCATTCACACATGGCAATGCAGTTTCTCAGAAAGCTTCTCTTTAGTTATTATGTGAGGATATTTGCTTTATCACCATTGGCTGCAATAGACTACCAAATATCACTTTGCAGATTCCACGAAAAGAGTGTTAGCAATCTGCTTCTTGAGGCAGAGGTTGTAACACTGTGAGATGAACTCACAGATCAGAAAGAAGTTTCTCAGAAAGTTTCTTTCACGTTTTGAACGGAAGAAGTTTCCTTTATCAGCTTAGGCCTCAATGTGATCCAAAGAAGCCCTTCTCAGTTTCCCCAAAGACAGTGTTAATGGACTGCTCCACGAAACATAAGTGTAACTCTGTGAGATGAATTCACACATCACCAAGAAGTTTCTAAGAAAGCTTCTTTCTAGTTTTCATCTGTGGATATTTCCTTTGTCACTGTAATGTTCATTGCGCTATGAAGTATCTAATTGCAGATCTCCAGAAAACTGTGCTAACAAACAGATCACTGAAGAGAAACGTGTAACTCTGTGAGTTGCATTCACACATGGCAATGCAGTTTCTCAGAAAGCTTCTCTTTAGTTATTACGTGAGGATATTTGCTTTATCACCATGGGCTGCAATAGACTACCAAATATCACTTTGCAGATTCCACGAAAATAGTGTTAGCAATCTGCTTCTTGAGGCAGAGTTGGTAACTCTGTGAGATGAACTCACAGATCAGAAAGAAGTTTCTCAGAAAGCTTCTTTCACGTTTTGAACTTATGAAATTTTCTTTAACAGCGTAGGCCTCAATGTGATCCAAGGAAGCCCTTCTCAGATTCCTCAAAGACAGTGTTAATGGACTGCTCCACGAAACATAAGTGTAACTCTGTGAGATGAATTCACACATCACCAAGAAGTTTCTAAGAAAGCTTCTTTCTAGTTTTCATCTGTGGATATTTCCTTTGTCACTGTAATGTTCATTGCGCTATGAAGTATCTAATTGCAGATCTCCAGAAAACTGTGCTAACAAACTGATCACTGAAGAGAAACGTGTAACACTGTGAGTTGCATTCACACATGGCAATGCAGTTTTTCAGAAAGCTTCTCTTTAGTTATTATGTGAGGATATTTCCTTAATCACCATGTGCCCCTAAGGGCTCCGAAATATCACTTTGCAGATTCCACGAGAAGAGTGTTAGCAAACTTCTTCTTGAGGCTTATGAAATTTCCTTTATCAGCTTAGGCCTCCATGTGATCCAAAGAAGCCCTTCTCAGTTTCCCCAAAGACAGGGTTAATGGACTGCTCCACGAAACATAAGTGTAACTCTGTGAGATGAATTCACACATCCCCAAGAAGTTTCTAAGAAAGCTTCTTTCTAGTTTTCATCTGTGGATATTTCCTTTGTCACTGTAATGTTCATTGCGCTATGAAGTATCTAATTGCAGATCTCCTGAAAACTGTGCTAACAAACTGATCACTGAAGAGAAACGTGTAACTCTGTGAGTTGCATTCACACATGGCAATGCAGTTTCTGAGAAAGCTTCTCTTTAGTTATTATGTGAGGATATTTCCTTTATCAACATGTGCCACTGCAGGCTCCGAAATATCACTTTGCAGATTCCACGAGAAGAGTGTTAGCAATCTTCTTCTTGAGGCAGAGTTTGTAACTCTGTGAGATGAACTCACAGATACGAAAGAAGTTTCTCAGAAAGCTTCTTTCTCGTTTTGAACTTAGGAAATTTCCTTTATCAGCGTAGGCCTCAATGTGATCCAAAGAAGCCCTTCTCAGATTCCTCAAAAACAGTGTTAATGGACTGCTCCACGAAACATAAGTGTAACTCTGTGAGATGAATTCCCATATCACCAAGAAGTTTCTAATAAAGCCTCTTTCTAGTTTTCATCTGTGGATATTTCCTTTGTCACTGTAATGTTCATTGTGCTATGAAGTATCTAATTGCAGATCTCCAGAAAACTGTGCTAACAACCTGATCACTGAAGAGAAACGTGTAACTCTGTGAGTTGCATTCACACATGGCAATGCAGTTTCTCAGAAAGCTACTCTTTAGTTATTATGTGAGGATATTTCCTTTATCACCATGTGCCCCTACGGGCTCCCAAATATCACTTTGCAGATTCCACGAGAAGAGTGTTAGCAAACTTCTTCTTGAGGCAGAAGTTGTAACTCTGTGAGATGAACGCACAGATCAGAAAGAAGTTTCTCAGAAAGATTCTTTCCGTTTTGAACGGAAGAAATTTCCTTTATCAGCTTAGGGCTCAATGTGATCCAAAGAAGCCCTTCTGAGATTCCTCAAAGACAGTGTTAATGGACTGCTCCACGAAACATAAGTGTAACTCTGTGAGATGAATTCACATATCACCAAGAAGTTTCTAAGAAAGCTTCTTTCTAGTTTTCATCTGTGGATATTTCCTTTGTCACTGTAATGTTCATTGCGCTATGAAGTATCTAATTGCAGATCTCCAGAAAACTGAGCTAACAAACTGATCACTGAAGAGAAACGTGTAACTCTGTGAGTTGCATTCACACATGGCAATGCAGTTTCTCAGAAAGCTTCTCTTTAGTTATTATGTGAGGATATTTCCTTTATCACCATGGGCCCCTATAGGCTCCCAAATATCACTTTGCAGATTCCACGAAAAGAGTGTTAGCAAACTGCTTCTTGAGGCAGAGGTTTTAACTCTGTGAGATGAACTCACAGATCAGAAAGAAGTTTCTCAGAAAGCTTCTTTCACGTTTTGAACGCAAGAAATTTCCTTTATCAGCTTAGGCCTCAATGTGATCCAAAGAAGCCCTTCTCAGGTTCCCCAAAGACAGTGTTAATGGACTACTCCACGAAACATAAGTGTAACTCTGTGAGATGAATTCACACATCACCAAGAAGTTTCTAAGAAAGCTTCTTTCTAGTTTTCATCTGTGGATATTTCCTTTGTCACTGTAATGTTCATTGCGCTATGAAGTATCTAATTGCAGATCTCCAGAAAACTGTGCTAACAAACTGATCACTGAAGAGAAACGTGTAAATCTGTGAGTTGCATTCACACATGGCAATGCAGTTTCTCAGAAAGCTTCTCTTTAGTTATTATGTGAGGATATTTGCTTTATCACCATGGGCTGCAATAGGCTCCCAAATATCACTTTGCAGATTCCACGAAAAGAGTGTTAGCAATCTGCTTCTTGAGGCAGAGTTTGTAACTCTGTGAGATGAACTCACAGATCAGAAAGAAGTTTCTTAGAAGGCTTCTTTCCCGTTTTGAACTTATGAAATTTCATTTATCAACGTAGGCCTCAATGTGATCCAAGGAAGCCCTTCTCAGATTCCTCAAAGACAGTGTTAATGGACTGCTCCATGAAACATAAGTGTAACTCTGTGAGATGAATTCACACATCACCAAGACGTTTCTAAGAAAGCTTCTTTCTAGTTTTCATCTGTGGATATTTCCTTTGTCACTGTAATGTTCATTGTGCTATGAAGTATCTAATTGCAGATTTCCAGAAAACTGTGCTAACAAACTGATCACTGAAGAGAAACGTGCAACTCTGTGAGTTGCATTCACACCTGACAATGCAGTTTCTTAGAAAGCTTCTCTTTAGTTATTACGTGAGGATATTTGCTTTATCACCGTGGGCTGCAATAGACTCCCAAATATCACTTTGCAGATTCCACGAAAAGAGTGTTAGCAATCTGCTTCTTGAGGCAGAGTTTGTAACTCTGTGAGATGAACTCACAGATCCGAAAGTAGTTTCTCAGAAAGCTTCTTTCACGTTTTGAACTTATGAAATTTCATTTATCAACGTAGGCCTCAATGTGATCCAAGGAAGCCCTTCTCAGATTCCTCAAAGACAGTGTTAATGGACTGCTCCATGAAACATAAGTGTAACTCTGTGAGATGAATTCACACATCACCAAGACGTTTCTAAGAAAGCTTCTTTCTAGTTTTCATCTGTGGATATTTCCTTTGTCACTGTAATGTTCATTGTGCTATGAAGTATCTAATTGCAGATTTCCAGAAAACTGTGCTAACAAACTGATCACTGAAGAGAAACGTGCAACTCTGTGAGTTGCATTCACACCTGACAATGCAGTTTCTCAGAAAGCTTCTCTTTAGTTATTATGTGAGGATATTTGCTTTATCACCATGGTCTGCAATAGACCCCCAAATATCACTTTGCAGATTCCGCGAAAAGAGTGTTAGCAATCTGCTTCTTAAGGCAGAGTTTGTAACTCTGTGAGATGAACTCACAGATCAGAAAGAAGTTTCTCAGAAAGCTTCTTTCACGTTTTGAACTTACGAAATTTCCTTTATCAGCTTAGGCCTCAATGCGATCCAAAGAAGCCCTTCTCAGTTTCCCCAAAGACAGTGTTAATGTACTGCTCCACGAAACATAAGTGTAACTCTGTGAGATGAATTCACACATCCCAAGAAGTTTCTAAGAAAGCTTCTTTCTAGTTTTCATCTGTGGATATTTCCTTTGTCACGGTAGTGTTCATTGCGCTATGAAGTATCTAATTGCAGATTTCCAGAAAACTGTGCTAACAAACTGATCACTGAAGAGAAACGTGTAACTCTGTGAGTTGCATTCACACATGGCAATGCAGTTTCTCAGAAAGCTTTTCTTAAGTTATTATGTGAGGATATTTCCTTTATCACCATGGGCCCCAATAGGCTCCCAAATATCACTTTGCAGATTCCACGAAAAGAGTGTTAGCAAACTTCTTCTTGAGGCAGAGGTTGTAACTCTGTGAGATGAACTCACAGATCAGAAAGAAGTTTCTCGGAAAGCTTCTTTCACGTTTTGAACGGATGAAATTTCCTTTATCAGCGTAGACCTCAATGTGATCCAAAGAAGCCCTCCTCAGTATCCCCAAAGACAGTGTTAATGGACTGCTCCACGAAACATAAGTGTAACTCTGTGAGATGAATTCACACATCACCCAGAAGATTCTAAGAAAGCTTCTTTCTAGTTTTCATCTGTGGATATTTCCTTTGTCACTGTAATGTTCATTGCGCTATGAAGTATCTAATTGCAGATTTCCAGAAAACTCTGCTAACAAACTGATCACTGAAGAGAAACGTGTAACTCTGTGAGTTGCATTCACACATGGCAATGCACTTTCTCACAAAGCTTCTCTTTAGTTATTATGTGAGGATATTTCCTTTATCACCATGGGCCCAATAGGCTCCCAAATATCACTTTGCAGATTCCACGAAAAGAGTGTTAGCAAACTGCTTCTTGAGGCAGAGGTTGTAACTCTGTGAGATGAACTCACAGATCAGAAAGAAGTTTCTCAGAAAGCTTCTTTCACGTTTTGAACGGAAGAAATTTTCTTTATCAGCTTAGGCCTCAATGTGATCCCAAGAAGCCCTTCTCAGTTTCCCCAAAGACAGTGTTAATGGACTGCTCCACGAAACATAAGCGTAACTCTGTGAGATGAATTCACACATCACCAAGAAGTTTCTAAGAAAGCTTCTTTCTAGTTTTCATCTGTTAATATTTCCTTTGTCACTGTAATGTTCATTGCGCTATGAAGTATCTAATTGCAGATTTCCAGAAAACTGTGCTAACAAACTGATCACTGAAGAGAAACGTGTAACTCTGTGAGTTGCAATCACACATGGCAATGCAGTTTCTCAGAAAGCTTCTCTTTAGTTATTATGTGAGGATATTTCCTTTATCACCATGGGCCACAATAGGCTCCCAAATATCACTTTGCAGATTCCATGAAAATAGTGTTAGCAAACTGCTTCTTGAGGCAGAGGTTGTAACTCTGTGAGATGAACTCACAGATCAGAAAGAAGTTTCTCAGAAAGCTTCTTTCACGTTTTGAACGGAAGAAATTTCCTTTATCAGCTTAGGCCTCAATGTGATCCAAAGAAGCCCATCTCAGATTCCTCAAAGACAGTGTTAATGGACTGCTCCACGAAACATAAGTGTAACTCTGTGAGATGAATTCACACATCACCAAGAAGTTTCTAGGAAAGCTTCTTTCTAGTTTTCATATGTGGATATTTCCTTTGTCACTGTAATGATCATTGAGCTATGAAGTATCTAATTGCAGATCTCCAGAAAACTGTGCTAACAAACTGATCACTGAAGAGAAACGTGTAACTCTGTGAGTTGCATTCACACATGGCAATGCAGTTTCTCAGAAAGCTTGTCTTTAGTTATTATGTGAGGATATTTGCTTTATCACCATGGGCTGCAATAGACTCCCAAATATCACTTTGCAGATTCCACGAAAAGAGTGTTAGAAATCTGCTTCTTGAGGCAGAGTTTGTAACTCTGTGAGATGAACTCACAGATCAGAAAGAAGTTTCTCAGAAAGCTTCTTTCACGTTTTGAACTTATGAAATTTCATTTATCAGCGTGGGCCTCAATGTGATCCAAAGAAGCCCTTCTCAGTTTCCCCAAAGACAGTGTTAATGGACTGCTCCACGAAACATAAGTGTAATTCTGAGATGAATTCACACATCACCAAGAAGTTTCTAAGAAAGCTTCTTTCTAGTTTTCATCTGTGAATATTTCCTTTGTCACTGTAATGTTCATTGCGCTATGAAACATTTAATTGCAGATTTCCAGAAAACTGTGCTAACAAACTGATCACTGAAGAGAAACGTGTAACTCTGTGAGTTGCATTCACACATGGCAATGCAGTTTCTCAGAAAGCTTCTCTTTAGTTATTATGTGAGGATATTTGCTTTATCACCATGGGCTGCAATAGACTCTCAAATATCACCTTGCAGATTCCACGAAAAGAGTGTTAGCAATCTCCTTCTTGAGGCAGAGTTTGTAACTCTGTGAGATGAACTCACAGATCAGAAAGAAGTTTCTCAGAAAGCTTCTTTCACGTTTTGAACTTATGAAATTTCCTTTATCAGCTTAGGCCTCAATGCGATCCAAGGAAGCCCTTCTCAGTTTCCCCAAAGACAGTGTTAATGGACCTCTCCATGAAACATAAGTGAAACTCTGTGAGATGAATTCACACATCACCAAGAAGTTTCTAAGAAAGCTTCTTTCTAGTTTTCATCTGTGGATATTTCCTTTGTCACTGTAATGTTCATTGCGCTATGAAGTATCTAATTGCAGATCTCCAGAAAACTGTGCTAAAAAACTGATCACTGAAGAGAAACGTGTAACTCTGTGAGTTGCATTCACACATGGCAATGCAGTTTCTCAGAAAGCTTCTCTTTAGTTACTATGTGAGGATATTTCCTTAATCACCATATGCCCCTGTGGGCTCCCAAATATCACTTTGCAGATTCCACGAGAAGAGTGTTAGCGAACTTCTTCTTGAGGCAGAGGTTGTAACTCTATGAGATGAACTCACAGATCAGAAAGAAGTTTCTCAGCAAGCTTCTTTCACGTTTTGAACTTATGAAATTTCCTTTATCAGCTTAGGCCTCAATGTGATCCAAAGAAGCCCTTCTCAGTTTCCCCAAAGACAGTGTTAATGGACTGCTCCATGAAACAAAAGTGTAACTCTGTGAGATGAATTCACACATCACCAAGAAGTTTCTAAGAAAGCTTCTTTCTAGTTTTCATCTGTGGATATTTCCTTTGTCACTGTAATGTTCATTGCGCTATGTAGTATCTAATTGCAGATCTCCAGAAAACTGTGCTAACAAACTGATCACTGAAGAGAAACGTGTAACTCTGTGAGTTGCATTCACACATGGCAATGCAGTTTCTCAGAAAGCTTCTCTTTAGTTATTATGTGAGGATATTTGCTTTATCACCATGGGCTGCAATAGACTCCCAAATATCACTTTGCAGATTCCACGAAAAGATTGTTAGCAATATGCTTCTTGAGGCAGAGTTTGTAACTCTGTGAGATGAACTCACAGATCAGAAAGAAGTTTCTCAGAAAGCTTCTTTCACGTTTTGAACAGAAGAAATTTCCTTTATCAGCTTAGGCCTCAATGTGATCCAAAGAATCCTTTCTCAGAATCCTCAAAGACAGTGTTAATGGACTGCTCCACGAAACATAAGTGTAACTCTGTGAGATGATTTCACACATCACCAAGAAGTTTCTAAGATAGCTTCTTTCTAGTTTTCATCTGTGGATATTTCCTTTGTCACTGTAATGTTCATTGCGCTATGAAGTATCTAATTGCAGATCTCCAGAAAACTGTGCTAACAAACTGATCACTGAAGAGAAACGTGTAACTCTGTGAGTTGCATTCACACCTGGCAATGCAGTTTCTCAGAAAGCTTCTCTTTAGTTATTATGTGAGGATATTTCCTTAAACACCATGTGCCCCTATGGGCTCCCAAATATCACTTTGCAGATTCCACGAGAAGAGTGTTAGCAAACTTCTTCTTGAGGCAGAGGTTGTAACTCTGTGAAATGAACTCACAGATCAGAAAGAAGTTTCTCAGAAAGCTTCTTTCACATTTTGAACTTATGAAATTTCCTTTATCAGCTAAGGCCTCAATGTGATCCAAAGAAGCCCTTCTCAGTTTCCCCAAAGACAATGTTAATGGACTGCTCCACGAAACATAAGTGTAACTCTGTGAGATGAATTCACACATCACCAAGAAGTTTCTAAGAAAGCTTCTTTCTAGTTTTCATCTGTGGATACTTCCTTTGTCACTGTAATGTACATTTCGCTATGAAGTATCTAATTGCAGATTTCCAGAAAACTGTGCTAACAAACAGATCACTGAAGAGAAACGTGTAACTCTGTGAGTTGCATTCACACATGGCAATGCAGTTTCTCAGAAAGCTTCTCTTTAGTTATTATGTGAGGATATTTCCTTCATCACCATGGGCCCCAATAGGCTCCCAAATATCACTTTGCAGATTCCACGAAAAGAGTGTAGGCAAACTTCTTCCTGAGGCAGAGGTTGTAACTCTGAGAGATGAACTAACAGATCAGAAAGAAGTTTCTCAGAAAGCTTCTTTCACGTATTGAACGGAAGAAATTTCCTTTATCAGCTTAGGCCTCAATGTGATCCAAAGAAGCCCTTCTCAGTTTCACCAAAGACAGTGTTAATGGACTGCTGCACGAAATATAAGTGTAACTCTGTGAGATGAATTCCCACATCACCAAGAAGTTTCTAGGAAAGCTTCTTTCTAGTTTTCATCTGTGGATATTTCCTTTGTCACTGTAATGTTCATTGTGCTATCAAGTATCTAATTGCAGATATCCAGAAAACTGTGCTAACAAACTGATCACTGAAGAGAAACGTGTAACTCTGTGAGTTGCATTCACACATGGCAATGCAGTTTTACAGAAAGCTTCTCTTTAGTTATTATGTGAGGATATTTCCTTAATCACCATGTGCCCCTATGGGCTCCCAAATATCACTTTGCAGATTCCACGAGAAGAGTGTTAGCAAACTTCTTCTTGAGGCAGAGGTTGTAACTCTGTGAGATGAACTCACAGATCAGAAAGAAGTTTCTCAGAAAGCTTCTTTCACGTTTTGAACGGAAGAAATTTCCTTTATCAGCTTAGGCCTCAATGTGATCCAAGGAAGCCCTTATCAGATTCCTCAAAGACAGTGTTAATGGACTGCTCCACGAAACATAAGTGTAACTCTGTCAGGTGAATTCACACATCACCAAGAAGTTTCTAAGAAAGCTTCTTTCTAGTTTTCATCTGTGGATATTTCCTTTGTCACTGTAATGTTCATTGCGCTATGAAGTATCTAATTGCAGATCTCCAGAAAACTGTGCTAACAAACTGATCACTGAAGAGAAACGTGTAACTCTGTGAGTTGCATTCACACATGGCAATGCAGTTTCTCAGAAAGCTTCTCTTTAGTTATTATGTGAGGATATTTCCTTTATCACCATGGGCCCCAATAGGCTCCCAAATATCACTTTGCAGATTCCACGAAAAGAGTGTTAGCAAACTTCTTCTTGAGGCAGAGGTTGTAACTCTGTGAGATGAACTCACAGATCACAAAGAAGTTTCTCATGAAGCTTCTTTCACGTTTTGAATTTATGAAATTTCCTTTACCAGCTTAGGCCTCAATGTGATCCAACGTAGCCCTTCTCAGTTTCCCCAAAGACAGTGTTAATGGACTGCTCCACGAAACATTAGTGTAACTCTGTGAGATGAATTCACACATCACCAAGAAGTTTCTAAGAAAGCTTCTTTCCAGTTTTCATCTGTGGATATTTCCTTTGTCACTATAATGTTCATTGCGCTATGAAGTATCTAATTGCAGATCTTCAGAAAACTGTGCTAACAAACTGATCACTGAAGAGAAACGTGTAACTCTGTGAGTTGCACTCACACAAGGCAATGCACTTTATCAGAAAGCTTCTCTTTATTTATTATGTGAGGATATTTCCTTTATCACCATGGGACCCTATAGGCTCCCAAATATCACTTTGCAGATTCCACGAGAAGAGTGTTAGCAAACTGCTTCTTGAGGCAGAGGTTGTAACTCTGTGAGATGAACTCACAGATCAGAAAGAAGTTTCTCAGAAAGCTTCTTTCAAGTTTTGAACGGAATAAATTTCCTTTATCAGCTTAGGCCTCAATGTGATCCAAGGAAGCCCTTCTCAGATTCCTCAAGGACAGTGTTAATGGACTGCTCCATGAAACATAAGTGTAACTCTGTGAGATGAATTCACACATCACCAAGAAGTTTCTAAGAAAGCTTCTTTTTAGTTTTCATCTGTGGATATTTCCTTTGTCACTGTAATGTTCATTGCGCTATGAAGTATCTAATTGCAGATTTCCAGAAAACTGTGCTAACAAACTGATCACTGAAGAGAAACGTGTAAATCAGTGAGTTGCATTCACACATGGCAATGCAGTTTCTCAGAAAGCTTCTCTTTAGTTATTATGTGAGGATATTTCCTTTATCACCATGAGCCCCAATAGGCTCCCAAATATCACTTTGCAGATTCCACGAAAAGAGTGTTAGCAAACTTCTTCTTGAGGCAGAGGTTGTAACTCTGTGAGTTGAACTCACAGATCAGAAAGAAGTTTCTCAGAAAGCTTCTTTCACGTTTTGATCGGATGAAATTTCCTTTATCAGATTAGGCCTCAAATTGATCCTAAGAAGCTCTTCTCAGTTTCCTCAAAGACAGTGTTAATGGACTGCTCCACGAAACGTAAGGGTAACTCTGTGAGATGAATTCACACATCACCAAGAAGTTTCTAAGAAAGCTTCTTTCTAGTTTTCATCTGTGGATATTTCCTTTGTCACTGTAATGTTCATTTCGCTATGAAGTATCTAATTGCAGATCTCCAGAAAACTGTGCTAACAAACTGATCACTGAAGAGAAACGTGTAACTCTATGAGTTGCATTCACACATGGCAATGCAGTTTCTCAGAAAGCTTCTCTTTAGTTATTATGTGAGGATATTTCCTTTATCACCATGGGCCCCTATAGGCTCCCAAATATCACTTTGCAGATTCCACGAAAAGAGTGTTAGCAAACTGCTTCTTGAGGCAGAGGTTGTAACTCTGTGAGATGAACTCACAGATCAGAAAGAAGTTTCTTACAAAGCTTCTTTCACGTTTTGAACTTATGAAATTTCATTTATCAGCGTAGGCCTCAATGTGATCCAAGGAAGCCCTTCTCTGATTCCTCAAAGACAGTGTTAATGGACTGCTCCACGAAACATAAGTGTAACTCTGTGAGATGAATTCACACATCACCAAGAAGTTTCTAAGAAAGCTTCTTTCTAGTTTTCATGTGTGGATATTTCCTTTGTCACTGTAATGTTCATAGCGCTATGAAGTATCTAATTGCAGATTTCCAGAAAACTGTGCTAACAAACTGATCACTGAAGAGAAACGTGTAACTCTGTGAGTTGCATTCACACATGGCAATGCAGTTTATCAGAAAGCTTCTCTTTAGTTATTATGTGAGGATATTTGCTTTATCACCATGGGCTGCAATAGACTCCCAAATATCACTTTGCCGATTCCACGAAAAGAGTGTTAGCAATCTGCTTCTTGAGGCAGAGTTTGTAACTCTGTGAAATGAACTCACAGATCAGAAAGAAGTTTCTCAGAAAGCTTCTTTCACATTTTGAACTTATGAAATTTCCTTTATCAGCTAAGGCCTCAATGTGATCCAAAGAAGCCCTTCTCAGTTTCCCCAAAGACAATGTTAATGGACTGCTCCACGAAACATAAGTGTAACTCTGTGAGATGAATTCACACATCACCAAGAAGTTTCTAAGAAAGCTTCTTTCTAGTTTTCATCTGTGGATACTTCCTTTGTCACTGTAATGTACATTTCGCTATGAAGTATCTAATTGCAGATTTCCAGAAAACTGTGCTAACAAACAGATCACTGAAGAGAAACGTGTAACTCTGTGAGTTGCATTCACACATGGCAATGCAGTTTCTCAGAAAGCTTCTCTTTAGTTATTATGTGAGGATATTTCCTTCATCACCATGGGCCCCAATAGGCTCCCAAATATCACTTTGCAGATTCCACGAAAAGAGTGTAGGCAAACTTCTTCCTGAGGCAGAGGTTGTAACTCTGAGAGATGAACTAACAGATCAGAAAGAAGTTTCTCAGAAAGCTTCTTTCACGTATTGAACGGAAGAAATTTCCTTTATCAGCTTAGGCCTCAATGTGATCCAAAGAAGCCCTTCTCAGTTTCACCAAAGACAGTGTTAATGGACTGCTGCACGAAATATAAGTGTAACTCTGTGAGATGAATTCCCACATCACCAAGAAGTTTCTAGGAAAGCTTCTTTCTAGTTTTCATCTGTGGATATTTCCTTTGTCACTGTAATGTTCATTGTGCTATCAAGTATCTAATTGCAGATATCCAGAAAACTGTGCTAACAAACTGATCACTGAAGAGAAACGTGTAACTCTGTGAGTTGCATTCACACATGGCAATGCAGTTTTACAGAAAGCTTCTCTTTAGTTATTATGTGAGGATATTTCCTTAATCACCATGTGCCCCTATGGGCTCCCAAATATCACTTTGCAGATTCCACGAGAAGAGTGTTAGCAAACTTCTTCTTGAGGCAGAGGTTGTAACTCTGTGAGATGAACTCACAGATCAGAAAGAAGTTTCTCAGAAAGCTTCTTTCACGTTTTGAACGGAAGAAATTTCCTTTATCAGCTTAGGCCTCAATGTGATCCAAGGAAGCCCTTATCAGATTCCTCAAAGACAGTGTTAATGGACTGCTCCACGAAACATAAGTGTAACTCTGTCAGGTGAATTCACACATCACCAAGAAGTTTCTAAGAAAGCTTCTTTCTAGTTTTCATCTGTGGATATTTCCTTTGTCACTGTAATGTTCATTGCGCTATGAAGTATCTAATTGCAGATCTCCAGAAAACTGTGCTAACAAACTGATCACTGAAGAGAAACGTGTAACTCTGTGAGTTGCATTCACACATGGCAATGCAGTTTCTCAGAAAGCTTCTCTTTAGTTATTATGTGAGGATATTTCCTTTATCACCATGGGCCCCAATAGGCTCCCAAATATCACTTTGCAGATTCCACGAAAAGAGTGTTAGCAAACTTCTTCTTGAGGCAGAGGTTGTAACTCTGTGAGATGAACTCACAGATCAGAAAGAAGTTTCTCATGAAGCTTCTTTCACGTTTTGAATTTATGAAATTTCCTTTACCAGCTTAGGCCTCAATGTGATCCAACGTAGCCCTTCTCAGTTTCCCCAAAGACAGTGTTAATGGACTGCTCCACGAAACATTAGTGTAACTCTGTGAGATGAATTCACACATCACCAAGAAGTTTCTAAGAAAGCTTCTTTCCAGTTTTCATCTGTGGATATTTCCTTTGTCACTATAATGTTCATTGCGCTATGAAGTATCTAATTGCAGATCTCCAGAAAACTGTGCTAACAAACTGATCACTGAAGAGAAACGTGTAACTCTGTCAGTTGCACTCACACAAGGCAATGCACTTTATCAGAAAGCTTCTCTTTATTTATTATGTGAGGATATTTCCTTTATCACCATGGGACCCTATAGGCTCCCAAATATCACTTTGCAGATTCCACGAGAAGAGTGTTACCAAACTGCTTCTTGAGGCAGAGGTTGTAACTCTGTGAGATGAACTCACAGATCAGAAAGAAGTTTCTCAGAAAGCTTCTTTCAAGTTTTGAACGGAATAAATTTCCTTTATCAGCTTAGGCCTCAATGTGATCCAAGGAAGCCCTTCTCAGATTCCTCAAGGACAGTGTTAATGGACTGCTCCGTGAAACATAAGTGTAACTCTGTGAGATGAATTCACACATCACCAAGAAGTTTCTAAGAAAGCTTCTTTTTAGTTTTCATCTGTGGATATTTCCTTTGTCACTGTAATGTTCATTGCGCTATGAAGTATCTAATTGCAGATTTCCAGAAAACTGTGCTAACAAACTGATCACTGAAGAGAAACGTGTAAATCTGTGAGTTGCATTCACACATGGCAATGCAGTTTCTCAGAAAGCTTCTCTTTAGTTATTATGTGAGGATATTTCCTTTATCACCATGAGCCCCAATAGGCTCCCAAATATCACTTTGCAGATTCCACGAAAAGAGTGTTAGCAAACTTCTTCCTGAGGCAGAGGTTGTAACTCTGTGAGTTGAACTCACAGATCAGAAAGAAGTTTCTCAGAAAGCTTCTTTCACGTTTTGATCGGATGAAATTTCCTTTATCAGATTAGGCCTCAAATTGATCCTAAGAAGCTCTTCTCAGTTTCCCCAAAGACAGTGTTAATGGACTGCTCCACGAAACGTAAGGGTAACTCTGTGAGATGAATTCACACATCACCAAGAAGTTTCTAAGAAAGCTTCTTTCTAGTTTTCATCTGTGGATATTTCCTTTGTCACTGTAATGTTCATTTCGCTATGAAGTATCTAATTGCAGATCTCCAGAAAACTGCGCTAACAAACTGATCACTGAAGAGAAACGTGTAACTCTGTGAGTTGCATTCACACATGGCAATACAGTTTCTCAGAAAGCTTCTCTTTCGTTATTATGTGAGGATATTTCCTTTATCACCATGTGCCCCTATAGGCTCCCAATTATCAATTTGCAGATTCCACGAAAAGAGTGTTAGCAAACTGCTTCTTGAGGCAGAGGATGTAACTCTGTGAGATGAACTCACAGATCAGAAAGAAGTTTCTCAGAAAGCTTCTTTCACTTTTTGAACGGAAGAAATTTCCTTTATCAGCTTAGGCCTCAATGTGATCCAAAGAAGCTCTTCTCAGTTTCCCCAAAGACAGTGTTAATAGACTGCTCCACGAAACATAAGGGTAACTCTGTGAGATGAATTCACACATCACCAAGAAGTTTCTAAGAAAGCTTCTTTCTAGTTTTCATCTGCGGATATTTCCTTTGTCACTGTAATGTTCATTGCGCTATGAAGTATCTAATTGCAGATCTCCAGAAAACTGTGCCAACAAACTGGTCACTGAAGAGAAACGTGTAACTCTGTGAGTTGCATCCACACATGGCAATGCAGTTTTACAGAAAGCTTCTCTTTAGTTATTATGTGAGGATATTTCCTTAATCACCATGTGCCCCTAGGGGCTCCCAAATATCACTTTGCAGATTCCACGAGAAGAGTGTTAGCAAACTTCTTCTTGAGGCAGAGGTTGTAAATCTGTGAGATGAACTCACAGATCAGAAAGAAGATTCTCAGAAAGCTTCTTTCACGTTTTGAACGGAAGAAATTTCCTTTATCAGCTTAAGCCTCAATATGATCCAAGGAACCCCTTCTCAGATTCCTCAAAGACAGTGTTAATGGACTGCTCCACGAAACATAAGTGTAACTCTGTGAGATGAATTCACACATCACCAAGAAGTTTCTAAGAAAGCTTCTTTCCAGTTTTCATGTGTGGATATTTCCTTTGTCACTGTAATGTTCATTGCGCTATGAAGTATCTCATTGCAGATTTCCAGAAAACGGTGCTAACAAACTGATCACTGAAGAGAAACGTGTAACTCTGTGAGTTGCTTTCACACATGGCAATGCAGTTTCTCAGAAAGCTTCTCTTTAGTTATTATGTGAGGATATTTCCTTTATCCCCATGTGCCCCAATAGGCTCCCAAATATCACTTTGCAGATTCCACGAAAAGATTGTTAGCAAACTTCTTCTTGAGGCAGAGGTTGTAACTCTGTGAGATGAACTCACAGATCAGAAAGAAGTTTCTCAGAAAGCTTCTTTCACGTTTTGAACGGAAGAAATTTCCTTTATCAGCTTATTCCTCAATGTGATCCAAAGAAGCCCTTCTCAGTTTCCCCAAAGACAGTGTTAATGGACTGCTCCACGAAACATAAGTGTAACTCTGTGAGATGAATTCACACATCACCAAGAAGTTTCTAAGAAAGCTTCTTTCTAGTTTTCATGTGTGGATATTTCCTTTGTCACTGTAATGTTCATTGCGCTATGAAGTATCTAATGGCAGATTTCCAGAAAACTGTGCTAACAAACTGATCACTGAAGAGAAACGTGTAACTCTGTGAGTTGCATTCACACATGGCAATGCAGTTTCTCAGAAAACTTCTCTTTAGTTATTATGTGAGGATATTTCCTTAAACACCATGTGCCCCTAAGGGCTCCCAAATATCACTTTGCAGATTCCACGAGAAGAGTGTTAGCAAACTTCTTCTTGAGGCAGAGGTTGTAACTCTGTGAGATGAACTCACAGATCAGAAAGAAGTTTCTCAGAAAGCTTCTTTCACGTTTTGAACGGAAGAAATTTCCTTTATCAGCTCAGGCCTCAATGTGATCCAAGGAAGCCCTTCTCAGATTCCTCAAAGACAGTGTTAATGGACTGCTCCACGAAACATAAGTGTAACTCTGTGAGATGAATTCACACATCACCAAGAAGATTCTAAGAAAGCTTCTTTCTAGTTTTCGTCTGTGGATATTTCCTTTGTCACTGTAATGTTCATTGCGCTATGAAGTATCTAATTGCAGATCTCCAGAAAACTGTGCTAACAAACTGATCACTGAAGAGAAACGTGTAACTCTGTGATTTGCATTCACACATGGCAATGCAGTTTCTCAGAAAGCTTCTCTTTAGTTATTATGTGAGGATATATCCTTAATCAACATGTGCCCCTATGGGCTCCCAAATATCACTTTGCAGATTCCACGAGAAGAGTGTTAGCAAACTTCTTCTTGAGGCAGAGGTTGTAACTCTGTGAGATGAACTCACAGATCAGAAAGAAGTTTCTCAGAAAGTTTCTTTCACGTTTTGAACGGAAGAAATTTCCTTTATCAGCTTAGGCCTCAATGTGATCCAAAGAATCCCTTCTCAGTTTCCCCAAAGACAGTGTTAATGGACTGCTCCACGAAACATAAGGGTAACTCTGTGAGATGAATTCACACATCACCAAGAAGTTTCTAAGAAAGCTTCTTTCTAGTTTTCATCTGTGGATATTTCCTTTGTCACTGTAATGTTCATTGCGCTATGGAGTATCTAATTGCAGATCTCCAGAAAACTGTGCTAACAAACTGATCACTGAAGAGAAACGTGTAACTCTGTGAGTTGCATTCACACATGGCAATGCAGTTTCTCAGAAAGCTTCTCTTTAGTTATTATGTGAGGATATTTCCTTTATCACCATGGGCCCCTATAGGCTCCCAAATATCACTTTGCTGATTCCACGAAAAGAGTGTTAGCAAACTGCTTCTTGAGGTAGAGGTTGTAACTCTGTGAGATGAACTCACAGATCAGAAAGAAGTTTCTCAGAAAGCTTCTTTCACGTTTTGAACGGAAGAAATTTCCTTAATCAGCTTAGGCCTCAATGTGATCCAAGGAAGCCCTTCTCAGATTCCTCAAAGACAGTGTTAATGGACTGCTCCACGAAACATAAGTGTAACTCTGTGAGATGAATTCACACATCACCAAGAAGTTTCTAAGAAAGCTTCTTTCTAGTTTTCATCTGTGGATTTTTCCTTTGTCACTGTAATGTTCATTGCGCTATGAAGTATCTAATTGCAGATCTCCATAAAACTGTGCTAACAAACTGATCACTGAAGAGAAACGTGTAACTCTGTGATTTGCATTCACACATGGCAATGCAGTTTCTCAGAAAGCTTCTCTTTAGTTATTATGTGAGGATATTTCCTTTATCACCATGGGCCCCTGTAGGCTCCCAAATATCACTTTGCAGATTCCACGAAAAGAGTGTTAGCAAACTGCTTCTTGAGGCAGAGGTTGTAACTCTGTGAGATGAACTCACAGATCAGAAAGAAGTTTCTCAGAAAGCTTCTTTCACGTTTTGAACGGAAGAAATATCCTTTATCAGCTTATGCCTCAATGTGATCCAAGGAAGCCCTTCTCAGATTCCTCAAAGACAGTGTTAATGGACTGCTCCTCGAAACATAAGTGTAACTCTGTGAGATGAATTCACACATCACCAAGAAGTTTCTAAGAAAGCTTCTTTCTAGTTTTCATGTGTGGATATTTCCTTTGTCACTGTAATGTTCATTGCGCTATGAAGTATATAATTGCAGATTTCCAGAAAACTGTGCTAACAAACTGATCACTGAAGAGAAACGTGTAATTCTGTGAGTTGCATTCACACATGGCAATGCAGTTTCTCAGAAAGCTTCTCTTTAGTTATTATGTGAGGATATTTCCTTTATCACCATGAGCCCCAATAGGCTCCCAAATATCACTTTGCAGATTCCACGAAAAGAGTGTTAGCAAACTTTTTCTTGAGGCAGAGGTTCTAACTCTGTGAGATGAACTCACAGATCAGAAAGAAGTTTCTCAGAAAGCTTCTTTCACGTTTTGAACGGAAGAAATTTCCTTTATCAGCTTAGGCCTCAATGTGATCCAAAGAAGCTCTTCTCAGTTTCCCCAAAGACAGTGTTAATGCACTGCTCCACGAAAAATAAGGGTAACTCTGTGAGATGAATTCACACATCACCAAGAAGTTTCTAAGAAAGCTTCTTTGTAGTTTTCATCTGTGGATATTTCCTTTGTCACTGTAATGTTCATTGCGCAGTGAAGTATCCAATTGCATATCTCCAGAAAATTGTGCTAACAAACTGATCACTGAAGAGAAACGTGTAACTCTGTGAGTTGCATTCACACATGGCAATGCAGTTTCTCAGAAAGCTTCTCTTTAGTTATTATGTGAGGATATTTCCTTTATCCCCATGGGCCCCAAGAGGCTCCCAAATATCACTTTGCAGATTCCACGAAAAGAGTGTTAGCAAACTGCTTCTTGAGGCAGAGGTTGTAACTCTGTGAGATGAACTCACAGATCAGAAAGAAGTTTCTCAGAAAGCTTCTTTCACTTGTTGAACTTATGAAATTTCCTTTTTCAGCTTAGGCCTCAATGTGATCCAAAGAAGCCCTTTTCAGTTTCCCCAAAGACAGTGTTAATGGACTGCTCCACGAAATATAAGTGTAACTCTGTGAGATGAATTCACACATCACCAAGAAGTTTCTAAGAAAGTTTCTTTCTAGTTTTCATCTGTGGATATTTCCTTTGTCACTATAATGTTCATTGCGCTATGAAGTATCTAATTGCAGATCTCCAGAAAACTGTGCTAACAAACTGATCACTGAAGAGAAACGTGTAACTCTGTGAGTTGCATTCACACATGGCAATGCAGTTTCTCAGAAAGCTTCTCTTTAGTTATTATGTGAGGATATTTCCTTTATCACCATGGGCCCCTATAGGCTCCCAAATATCACTTTGCAGATTCCACGAAAAGAGTGTTAGCAAACTGCTTCTTGAGGCAGAGGTTGTAACTCTGTGAGATGAACTCACAGATCAAAAAGAAGTTTCTCAGAAAACTTCTTTCACGTTTTGAACGGAAGAAATTTCCTTTATCAGCTCAGGCCTCAATGTGATCCAAGGAAGCCCTTCTCAGATTCCTCAAAGACAGTGTTAATGGACTGCTCCACGAAACATAAGTGTAACTCTGTGAGATGAATTCACACATCACCAAGAAGATTCTAAGAAAGCTTCTTTCTAGTTTTCGTCTGTGGATATTTCCTTTGTCACTGTAATGTTCATTGCGCTATGAAGTATCTAATTGCAGATCTCCAGAAAACTGTGCTAACAAACTGATCACTGAAGAGAAACGTGTAACTCTGTGATTTGCATTCACACATGGCAATGCAGTTTCTCAGAAAGCTTCTCTTTAGTTATTATGTGAGGATATATCCTTAATCAACATGTGCCCCTATGGGCTCCCAAACATCACTTTGCAGATTCCACGAGAAGAGTGTTAGCAAACTTCTTCTTGAGGCAGAGGTTGTAACTCTGTGAGATGAACTCACAGATCAGAAAGAAGTTTCTCAGAAAGTTTCTTTCACGTTTTGAACTTATGAAATTTCCTTTGTCAGTTTGGCCTCAATGTGATCCAAAGAAGCCCTTCTCAGTTTCCCCAAAGAGAGTGTTAATGGACTGCTCCACGAAACATAAGTGTAACTCTGTGAGATGAATTCACACATCACCAAGAAGTTTCTCAGAAAGCTTCTTTCTAGTTTTCATGTGTGGATATTTCCTTTGTCACTGCAATGTTCATTGCGCTATGGAGTATCTAATTGCAGATTTCCAGAAAACTGTGCTAACAAACTGATCATTGAAGAGAAACGTGTAACTCTATGAGTTGCATTCACACTTGGCAATGCAGTTTCTCAGAAAGCTTCTCTTTAGTTATTATGTGAGGATATTTCCTTTATCACCATGGGACCCATAGGCTCCCAAATATCACTTTGCAGATTCCACGAAAAGAGTGTTAGCAAACTTCTTCTTGAGGCAGAGGTTGTAACTCTGTGAGATGAACTCACAGATCAGAAAGAAGTTTCTCAGAAAGCTTCTTTCACGTTTTGAACGTATGAAATTTCCTTTATCAGCTTAGGCCTCAATGTGATCCAAAGAAGCCCTTCTCAGTTTCCCCAAAGACAGTGTTAATGGACTGCTCCACGAAACATAAGTGTAACTCTGTGAGATGAATTCACACATCACCAAGAAGTTTCTAAGAAAGCTTCTTTCTAGTTTTCATCTGTGGATATTTCCTTTGTCACTGTAATGTTCATTGCGCTATGAAGTATCTAATTGCAGATTTCCAGAAAACTGTGCTAACAAACTGATCACTGAAGAGAAACGTGTAACTCTGTGAGTTGCATTCACACATGGCAATGCAGTTTCTCAGAAAGCTTCTCTTTAGTTATTATGTGAGGATATTTCCTTTATCACCATGGGCCCCTATAGGCTCCCAAATATCACTTTGCAGATTCCACGAAAAGAGTGTTAGCAAACTGCTTCTTGAGGCAGAGGTTGTAACTCTGTGAGATGAACTCACAGATCAGAAAGAAGTTTCTCAGAAAGCTTCTTTCACGTTTTGAACGGAATGAAATTTCCTTTATCAGCTTAGGCCTCAATGTGATCCAAAGAAGCCCTTCTCAGATTTCCCCAAAGACAGTGTTAATGGACTGCTCCACGAAACATAAGTGTAACTCTGTGAGATGAATTCACACATCACCAAGAAGTTTCTAAGAAAGCTTCTTTCTAGTTTTCATCTGTGGATATTTCCTTTGTCACTGTAATGTTCATTGCGCTATGAAGTATCTAATTGCAGATCTCCAGAAAACTGTGCTAACAAACTGATCACTGAAGAGAAACGTGTAACTCTGTGAGTTGCATTCACACATGGCAATGCAGTTTCTCAGAAAGCTTCTCTTTAGTTATTATGTGAGGATATTTCCTTTATCACCATGGGCCCCTATAGGCTCCCAAATATCACTTTGCAGATTCCACGAAAAGAGTGTTAGCAAACTGCTTCTTGAGGCAGAGGTTGTAACTCTGTGAGATGAACTCACAGATCAGAAAGAAGTTTCTCAGAAAGCTTCTTTCTCGTTTTGAACGGAAGAAATTTCCTTTATCAGCTTAGGCCTCAATGTGATCAAAGGAAGCCCTTCTCAGATTCCCCAAAGACAGTGTTAATGGACTGCTCCACGAAACATAAGTGTAACTCTGTGAGATGAATTCACACATCACCAAGAAGTTTCTAAGAAAGCTTCTTTCTAGTTTTCATCTGTGGATATTTCCTTTGTCACTGTAATGTTCATTGCGCTATGAAGTATCTAATTGCAGATTTCCAGAAAACTGTGCTAACAAACTGATCACTGAAGAGAAACGTGTAACTCTGTGAGTTGCATTCACACATGGCAATGCAGTTTCTCAGAAAGCTTCTCTTTAGTTATTATGTGAGGATATTTCCTTTATCACCATGGGCCCCTATAGGCTCCCAAATATCACTTTGCAGATTCCACGAAAAGAGTGTTAGCAAACTGCTTCTTGAGGCAGAGGTTGTAACTCTGTGAGATGAACTCACAGATCAGAAAGAAGTTTCTCAGAAAGCTTCTTTCACGTTTTGAACGGATGAAATTTCCTTTATCAGCGTAGGCCTCAATGTGATCCAAAGAAGCCCTTCTCAGTTTCCCCAAAGACAGTGTTAATGGACTGCTCCACGAAACATAAGTGTAACTCTGTGAGATGAATTCACACATCACCAAGAAGTTTCTAAGAAAGCTTCTTTCTAGTTTTCATCTGTGGATATTTCCTTTGTCACTGTAATGTTCATTGCGCTATGAAGTATCTAATTGCAGATCTCCAGAAAACTGTGCTAACAAACTGATCACTGAATGAAACGTGTAACTCTGTGAGTTGCATTCACACATGGCAATGCAGTTTCTCAGAAAGCTTCTCTTTAGTTATTATGTGAGGATATTTCCTTTATCCCCATGGGCCCCTATAGGCTCCCAAATATCTCTTTGCAGATTCCACGAAAAGAGTGTTAGCAAACTGCTTCTTGAGGCAGAGGTTGTAACTCTGTGAGATGAACTCACAGATCAGAAAGAAGTTTCTCAGAAAGCTTCTTTCACGTTTTGAACGGAAGAAATTTCCTTTATCAGCTTAGGCCTCAATGTGATCCAAGGAAGCCCTTCTCAGATTCCTCAAAGACAGTGTTAATGGACTGCTCCACGAAACATAAGTGTAACTCTGTGAGATGAATTCACACATCACCAAGAAGTTTCTAAGAAAGCTTCTTTCTAGTTTTCATGTGTGGATATTTCCTTTGTCACTGTAATGTTCATTGCGCTATGAAGTATCTAATTGCAGATCTCCAGAAAACTGTAGCTAACAAACTGATCACTGAATGAGAAACGTGTAACTCTGTGAGTTGCATTCACACATGGCAATGCAAGTTCTCAGAAAGCTTCTCTTTAGTTATTATGTGAGGATATTTCCTTTATCACCATGGGCCCCTATAGGCTCCCAAATATCTCTTTGCAGATTCCACGAAAAGAGTGTTAGCAAACTGCTTCTTGAGGCAGAGGTTGTAACTCTCTGAGATGTAACTCACAGATCAGAAAGAAGTTTCTCAGAAAGCTTCTTTCACGTTTTGAACGGAAGAAATTTCCTTTATCAGCTTAGGCCTCAATGTGATCGAAGGAAGCCCTTCTCAGATTCCCCAAAGACAGTGTTAATGGACTGCTCCACGAAACATAAGTGTAACTCTGTGAGATGAATTCACACATCACCAAGAAGTTTCTAGGAAAGCTTCTTTCTAGTTTTCATCTGTGGATATTTCCTTTGTCACTGTAATGTTCATTGCGCTATGGAGTATCTAATTGCAGATTTCCAAAAAACTGTGCTAACAAACTGATCACTGAAGAGAAACGTGTAACTCTGTGAGTTGCATTCACACATGGCAATGCAGTTTCTCAGAAAGCTTCTCTTTAATTATTATGTGAGGATATTTCCTTTATCACCATGGGCTCCTATAGGCTCCCAAATATCACTTTGCAGATTCCACGAAAAGAGTGTTAGCAAACTGCTTCTTGAGGTAGAGGTTGTAACTCTGTGAGATGAACTCACAGATCAGAAAGAAGTTTCTCAGAAAGCTTCTTTCACATTTTGAACTTATGAAATTTCCTTTATCAGCTTAGGCCTCAATGTGATCCAAAGAAGCCCTTCTCAGTTTCCCCAAAGACAGTGTTAATGGACTGCTCCACGAAACATAAGTGTAACTCTGTGAGATGAATTCACACATCACCAAGAAGTTTCTAGGACAGCTTCTTTCTAGATTTCATCTGTGGATATTTCCTTTGTCACTGTAATGTGCATTGCGCTATGAAGTATCTAATTGCAGATCTCCAGAAAACTGTGCTAACAAACTGATCACTGAAGAGAAACGTGTAACTCTGTGAGTTGCATTCACACATGGCAATGCAGTTTCTCAGAAAGCTTCCCTTTAGTTATTATGTGAGGATATTTCCTTTATCACCATGGGCCCCTATAGGCGCCCAAATATCTCTTTTCAGATTCCACGAAAAGAGTGTTAGCAAACTGCTTCTTGAGGCAGAGGTTGTAACGCTGTGAGGTGAACTCACAGATCAGAAAGAAGTTTCTCAGAAAGCTTCTTTCACGTTTTGAACGGAAGAAATTTCCTTTTTCAGCTTAGGCCTCAATGTGATCGAAGGAAGTCCTTCTCAGATTCCCCAAAGACAGTGTTAATGGACTGCTCCACGAAAAATAAGGGTAACTCTGTGAGATGAATTCACACATCACCAAGAAGTTTCTAAGAAAGCTTCTTTGTAGTTTTCATCTGTGGATATTTCCTTTGTCACTGTAATGTTCATTGCGCAGTGAAGTATCTAATTGCAGATCTCCAGAAAACTGTGCTAACAAACTGATCACTGAAGAGAAACGTGTAACTCTGTGAGTTGCATTCACACATGGCAATGCAGTTTCTCTGACAGCTTCTCTTTAGTTATTGTGTGAGGATATTTCCTTTATCACCATGGGACCCTATAGGCTCCCAAATATCACTTTGCAGATTCCACGAAAAGAGTGTTAGCAAACTGCTTCTTGAGGTAGAGGTTGTAACTCTGGGAGATGAACTCACAGATCAGAAAGAAGTTTCTCAGAAAGCTTCTTTCACGTTTTAAACGGAAGAAATTTCCTTTATCAGCTTAGGCCTCAATGTGATCAAAAGAAGCCCTTCTCAGTTTCCCCAAAGACATTGTTAATGGACTGCTCCACGAAACATAAGTGTAACTCTGTGAGATGAATTCACACATCACCAAGAAGTTTCTAAGAAAGCTTCTTTCTAGTTTTCATCTGTGGATATTTCCTTTGTCACTGTAATGTTCATTGCGATATGAAGTATCTAATTGCAGATTTCCAGAAAACTGTGCTAACAAACTGATCACTGAAGAGAAACGTGTAACTCTGTGAGTTGCTTTCACACATGGCAATGCAGTTTCTCAGAAAGCTTCTCTTTAGTTATTATGTGAGGATATTTCCTTTATCCCCATGGGCCCCAATAGGCTCCCAAATATCACTTTGCAGATTCCACGAAAAGAGTGTTAGCAAACTGCTTCTTGAGGCAGAGGTTGTAACTCTGTGAGATGAACTCACAGATCAGAAAGAAGTTTCTCAGAAAGCTTCTTTCACTTGTTGAACTTATGAAATTTCCTTTTTCAGCGTAGGCCTCAATGTGATCCAAAGAAGCCCTTCTCAGTTTCCCCAAAGACAGTGTTAATGGACTGCTCCACGAAACATAAGTGTAACTCTGTGAGATGAATTCACACATTACCAAGAATTTCTAAGAAAGCTTCTTTCTAGTTTTCATCTGTGGATATTTCCTTTGTCACTGTAATGTTCATTGCGCTATGAAGTATCTAATTGCAGATCTCCAGAAAACTGTGCTAACAAACTGATCACTGAATAGAAACGTGTAACTCTGTGAGTTGCATTCACACATGGCAATGCAGTTTCTCAGAAAGCTTCTCTTTAGTTATTATGTGAGGATATTTCCTTTATCCCCATGGGCCCCTATAGGCGCCTAAATATCTCTTTGCAGATTCCACGAAAAGAGTGTTAGCAAACTGCTTCTTGAGGCAGAGGTTGTAACTCTGTGAGGTGAACTCACAGATCAGAAAGAAGTTTCTCAGAAAGCTTCTTTCACGTTTTGAACGGAAGAAATTTCCTTTATCAGCTTAGGCCTCAATGTGATCCAAGGAAGCCCTTCTCAGATTCCTCAAAGAGAGTGTTAATGGACTGCTCCACGAAACATAAGTGTAACTCTGTGAGATGAATTCACACATCACCAAGAAGTTTCTAAGAAAGCTTCTTTCTAGTTTTCATGTGTGGATATTTCCTTTGTCACTGTAATGTTCATTGCGCTATGAAGTATCTAATTGCAGATCTCCAGAAAACTGAGCTAACAAACTGATCACTGATGAGAAACGTGTAACTCTGTGAGTTGCATTCACAAATGGCAATGCAAGTTCTCAGAAAGCTTCTCTTTAATTATTATGTGAGGATATTTCCTTTATCACCATGGGCCCCTATAGGCTCCCAAATATCTCTTTACAGATTCCACGAAAAGAGTGTGAGCAAACTGCTTCTTGAGGCAGAGGTTGTAACTCTCTGAGATGTACTCACAGATCAGAAAGAAGTTTCTCAGAAAGCTTCTTTCACGTTTTGAACGGAAGAAATTTCCTTTATCAGCTTAGGCCTCAATGTGATCGAAGGAAGCCCTTCTCAGATTCCCCAAAGACAGTGTTAATGGACTGCTCCACGAAACATAAGTGTAACTCTGTGAGATGAATTCACACATCACCAAGAAGTTTCTAGGAAAGCTTCTTTCTAGTTTTCATCTGTGGATATTTCCTTTGTCACTGTAATGTTCATTGCGCTACGAAGCAACTAATTGCAGATCTCCAGAAAACTGTGCTAACAAACTGATCACTGAAGAGAAACGTGTAACTCTGTGAGTTGCATTCACACATGGCAATGCAGTTTCTCAGAAAGCTTCCCTTTAGTTATTATGTGAGGATATTTCCTTTATCACCATGGGCCCCTATAGGCGCCTAAATATCTCTTTGCAGATTCCACGAAAAGAGTGTTAGCAAACTGCTTCTTGAGGCAGAGGTTGTAACTCTGTGAGGTGAACTCACAGATCAGAAAGAAGTTTCTCAGAAAGCTTCTTTCACGTTTTGAACGGAAGAAATTTCCTTTATCAGCTTAGGCCTCAATGTGATCCAAGGAAGCCCTTCTCAGATTCCTCAAAGAGAGTGTTAATGGACTGCTCCACGAAACATAAGTGTAACTCTGTGAGATGAATTCACACATCACCAAGAAGTTTCTAGGAAAGCTTCTTTCTAATTTTCATCTGTGGATATATCCTTTGTCACTGTAATGTTCATTGCGCTACGAAGCAACTAATTGCAGATCTCCAGAAAACTGTGCTAACAAACTGATCACTGAAGAGAAACGTGTAACTCTGTGAGTTGCATTCACACATGGCAATGCAGTTTCTCAGAAAGCTTCTCTTTAGTTATTATGTGAGGATATTTCCTTTATCACCATGGGCCCCTATAGGCTCCCTAATATCACTTTGCAGATTCCACGAGAAGAGTGTTAGCAAACTGCTTCTTGAGGCAGAGGTTGTAACTCTGTGAGATGAACTCACAGATCAGAAAGAAGTTTCTCAGAAAGCTTCTTTCACGTTTTGAACGGAAGAAATTTCCTTTATCAGCTTAGGCCTCAATGTGATCCAAAGAAGCTCTTCTCAGTTTCCCCAAAGACAGTGTTAATGGACTGCTCCACGAAACATAAGGGTAACTCGGTGAGATGAATTCACACATCACCAAGAAGTTTCTAAGAAAGCTTCTTTGTAGTTTTCATCTGTGGATATTTCCTTTGTCACTGTAATGTTCATTGCGCTGTGAAGTATCTAATTGCAGATCTCCAGAGAACTGTGCTAACAAACTGATCAATGAAGAGAAACGTGTAACTCTGTGAGTTGCTTTCACACATGGCAATGCAGTTTCTCAGAAAGCTTCTCTTTAGTTATTATGTGAGGATATTTCCGTTATCCCCATGGGCCCCAATAGGCTCCCAAATATCACTTTGCAGATTCCACGAAAAGAGTGTTAGCAAACTGCTTCTTGAGGCAGAGGTTGTAACTCTGTGAGATGAACTCACAGAGCAGTAAGAAGTTTCTCAGAAAGCTTCTTTCACGTTTTAAACGGAAGAAATTTCCTTTTTCAGATTAGGCCTCAATGTGATCCAAAGAAGCCCTTCTCAGTTTCCCCAAAGACAGTGTTAATGGACTGCTCCAAGAAACATAAGTGTAACTCTGTGAGATGAATTCACACATCACCAAGAATTTCTAAGAAAGCTTCTTTCTAGTTTTCATCTGTGGATATTTCCTTTGTCACTGTAATGTTCATTGCGCTATGAAGTATCTAATTGCAATTCTCCAGAAAACTGTGCTAACAAACTGATCACTGAAGAGAAACGTGTAACTCTGTGAGTTGCATTCACACATGGCAATGCAGTTTCTCAGAAAGCTTCTCTTTAGTTATTATGTGAGGATATTTGCTTTATCACCATGGGCTGCAATAGACTCCCAAATATCACTTTGCAAATTCCACGAAAAGAGTGTTAGCAAACTGCTTCTTGAGGCAGAGTTTGTAATTCTGTGAGATGAACTCACAGATCAGAAAGAAGTTTCTTAGAAAGCATCTTTCACGTTTTGAACTTATGAAATTTCATTTTTCAGCGTAGGCCTCAATGTGATCCAAGGAAGCCCTTCTCAGATTCCTCAAAGACAGTGTTAATGAACTGCTCCACGAAACATAAGTGTAACTCTGTGAGATGAATTCACACATCACCAAGAAGTTTCTAAGAAAGCTTCTTTCTGGTTTTCATGTGTGGATATTTCCTTTGTCCCTGTAATGTTCATTGCGCAATGAAGTATCTAATTGCAGATTTCCAGAAAACTGTGCTAACAAACTGATCACTGAAGAGAAACGTGTAACTCTGTGAGTTGCATTCACACATGGCAATGCAGTTTCTCAGAAAGCTTCTCTTTAGTTATTATGTGAGGATATTTGCTTTATCACCATGGACTGCAATAGACTCCCAAATATCACTTTGCCGATTCCACGAAAAGAGTGTTAGCAATCTGCTTCTTGAGGCATAGTTTGTAACTCTGTGAGATGAACTCACAGATCAGAAAGAAGTTTCTCAGAAAGCTTCTTTCACATTTTGAACTTATGAAATTTCCTTTATCAGCTTAGGCCTCAATGTGATCCAAAGAAGCCCTTCTCAGTTTCCCCAAAGACAGTGTTAATGGACTGCTCCACGAAACATAAGTGTAACTCTGTGAGATGAATTCACACATCACCAAGAAGTTTCTAAGAAAGCTTCTTTCTAGATTTCATCTGTGGATATTTCCTTTGTCACTGTAATGTGCATTACGCTATGAAGTATCTAATTGCAGATCTCCAGAAAACTGTGCTAACAAACTGATCACTGAAGAGAAACGTGTGACTCTGTGAGTTGCATTCACACATGGCAATGCAGTTTCTCAGAAAGCTTCCCTTTAGTTATTATGTGAGGATATTTCCTTTATCACCATGGGCCCCTATAGGCGCCCAAATATCTCTTTGCAGATTCCACGAAAAGAGTGTTAGCAAACTGCTTCTTGAGGCAGAGGTTGTAACTCTGTGAGGTGAACTCACAGATCAGAAAGAAGTTTCTCAGAAAGCTTCTTTCACGTTTTGAACGGAAGAAATTTCCTTTTTCAGCTTAGGCCTCAATGTGATCGAAGGAAGCCCTTCTCAGATTCCCCAAAGACAGTGTTAATGGAATGCTCCACGAAACATAAGTGTAACTCTGTGAGATGAATTCACACATCACCAAGAAGTTTCTAGGAAAGCTTCTTTCTAGTTTTCATCTGTGGATATTTCCTTTGTCACTGTAATGTTCATTGCGCTACGAAGCAACTAATTGCAGATCTCCAGAAAACTGTGCTAACAAACTGATCACTGAAGAGAAACTTGTAACTCTGTGAGTTGCATTCACACATGGCAATGCAGTTTCTCAGAAAGCTTCTCTTTAGTTATTATGTGAGGATATTTCCTTTATCACCATGGGCCCCTATAGGCTCCCTAATATCACTTTGCAGATTCCACGAGAAGAGTGTTAGCAAACTGCTTCTTGAGGCAGAGTTTGTAACTCTGTGAGATGAACTCACAGATCAGAAAGAAGTTTCTCAGAAAGTTTCTTTCACGTTTTCAACGGAAGAAATTTCATTTATCAGCTTAGGCCTCAATGTGATCCAAAGGAGCCCTTCTCAGATTCCTCAAAGACAGTGTTAATGGACTGCTCCACGAAACATAAGTGTAACTCTGTGAGATGAATTCACACATCACCAAGAAGTTTCTAAGAAAGTTTCTTTCTAGTTTTCATCTGTGGATACTTCCTTTGTCACTGTAATGTTCATTGCGCTATGAAGTATCTAATTGCAGATTTCCAGAAAACTGTGCTAACAAACTGATCACTGAAGAGAAACGTGTAACTCTGTGAGTTGCATTCACACATGGCAATGCAGTTTCTCAGAAAGCTTCTCTTTAGTTATTATGTGAGGATATTTCCTTTATCAGCATGGGCCCCAATAGGCTCCCAAATATCACTTTGCAGATTCCACGAAAAGAGTGTAGGCAAACTTCTTCCTGAGGCAGAGGTTGTAACTCTGAGAGATGAACTAACAGATCAGAAAGAAGTTTCTCAGAAAGCTTCATTCACGTTTTGAACGGAAGAAATTTCCTTTATCAGCTTAGGCCTCAATGTGATCCAAAGAAGCCCTTCTCAGTTTCCCCAAAGACAGTGTTAATGGACTGCTGCACGAAATATAAGTGTAACTCTGTGAGATGAATTCACACATCACCAAGAAGTTTCTAGGGAAGGTTCTTTCTAGTTTTCATCTGTGGATATTTCCTTTGTCACTGTAATGTTCATTGCGCTATGACGTATCTAATGGCAGATCTCCAGAAAGCTGTGCTAACAAACTGATCACTGAAGAGAAACGTGTAACTCTGTGAGTTGCATTCACACATGGCAATGCACTTTCTCACAAAGCTTCTCTTTAGTTATTATGTGAGGATATTTCCTTTATCACCATCGGCCCCAATAGGCTCCCAAACATCACTTTGCAGATTCCACGAAAAGAGTGTTAGCAATCTGCTTCTTGAGGCAGAGTTTATAACTCTGTGAGATGAACTCACAGATCAGAAAGAAGTTTCTCAGAAAGCTTCTTTCACGTTTTGAACGGAAGAAATTTCCTTTATCACCTTAGGCCTCAATGTGATCCAAAGAAGCTCTTCTCAGTTTCCCCAAAGACAGTGTTAATGGACTGCTCCACGAAACATAAGGGTACCTCTGTGAGATGAATTCACACATCACCAAGAAGTTTCTAAGAAAGCTTCTTTGTAGTTTTCATCTGTGGATATTTCCTTTGTCACTGTAATGTTCATTGCGCTGTGAAGTATCTAATTGCAGATCTCCAGAAAACTGTGCTAACAAACTGATCACTGAAGAGAAACGTGTAACTCTGTGAGTTGCTTTCACACATGGCAATGCAGTTTCTCGGACAGCTTCTCTTTAGTTATTATGTGAGGATATTTCCTTTATCACCATGGGCCCCTATAGGCTCCCAAATATCACTTTGCAGATTCCACGAAAAGAGTGTTAGCAAACTGCTTCTTGAGGTAGAGGTTGTAACTCTGTGAGATGAACTCACAGATCAGAAAGAAGTTTCTCAGAAAGCTTCTTTCACGTTTTGAACGGAAGAAATTTCCTTTATCAGCTTAGGCCTCAATGTGATCAAAAGAAGCCCTTCTCAGTTTCCCCAAAGACAGTGTTAATGGACTGCTCCACGAAACATAAGTGTAACTCTGTGAGATGAATTCACACATCACCAAGAAGTTTCTAAGAAAGCTTCTTTCTAGTTTTCATCTGTGGATATTTCCTTTGTCACTGTAATGTTCATTGCGATATGAAGTATCTAATTGCAGATTTCCAGAAAACTGTGCTAACAGACTGATCACTGAAGAGAAACCTGTAACTCCGTGAGTTGCTTTCACACATGGCAATGCAGTTTCTCAGAAAGCTTCCCTTTAGTTATTATGTGAGGATATTTCCTTTATCCCCATGGGCCCCAATAGGCTCCCAAATATCACTTTGCAGATTCCACGAAAAGAGTGTTAGCAAACTGCTTCTTGAGGCAGAGGTTGTAACTCTGTGAGATGAACTCACAGATCAGAAAGAAGTTTCTCAGAAAGCTTCTTTCACTTGTTGAACTTATGAAATTTCCTTTTTCAGCTTAGGCCTCAATGTGATCCAAAGAAGCCCTTCTCAGTTTCCCCAAAGACAGTGTTAATGGACTGCTCCACGAAACATAAGTGTAACTCTGTGAGATGAATTCACACATCACCAAGAATTTCTAAGAAAGCTTCTTTCTAGTTTTCATCTGTGGATATTTCCTTTGTCACTGTAATGTTCATTGCGCTATGAAGTATCTAATTGCAGATCTCCAGAAAACTGTGCTAACAAACTGATCACTGAAGAGAAACGTGTAACTCTGTGAGTTGCATTCACACATGGCAATGCAGTTTCTCAGAAAGCTTCCCTTTAGTTATTATGTGAGGATATTTCCTTTATCCCCATGGGCCCCTATAGGCGCCTAAATATCTCTTTGCAGATTCCACGAAAAGAGTGTTAGCAAACTGCTTCTTGAGGCAGAGGTTGTAACTCTGTGAGGTGAACTCACAGATCAGAAAGAAGTTTCTCAGAAAGCTTCTTTCACGTTTTGAACGGAAGAAATTTCCCTTATCAGCTTAGGCCTCAATGTGATCCAAGGAAGCCCTTCTCAGATTCCTCAAAGAGAGTGTTAATGGACTGCTCCACGAAACATAAGTGTAACTCTGTGAGATGAATTCACACATCACCAAGAAGTTTCTAAGAAAGCTTCTTTCTAGTTTTCATCTGTGGATATTTCCTTTGTCACTGTAATGTTCATTGCGCTATGAAGTATCTAATTGCAGATCTCCAGAAAACTGTGCTAACAAACTGATCACTGATGAGAAACGTGTAACTCTGTGAGTTGCATTCACTCATGGCAATGCAATTTCTCAGAAAGCTTCTCTTTAATTATTATGTGAGGATATTTCCTTTATCACCATGGGCCCCTATAGGCTCCCAAATATCTCTTTACAGATTCCACGAAAAGAGTGTGAGCAAACTGCTTCTTGAGGCAGAGGTTGTAACTCTATGAGATGAACTCACAGATCAGAAAGAAGTTTCTCAGAGGGCTTCTTTCACGTTTTGAACGGAAGAAATTTCCTTTATCAGCTTAGGCCTCAATGTGATCGAAGGAAGCCCTTCTCAGATTCCCCAAAGACAGTGTTAATGGACTGCTCCACGAAACATAAGTGTAACTCTGTGAGATGAATTCACACATCACCAAGAAGTTTCTAGGAAAGCTTCTTTGTAGTTTTCATCTGTGGATATATCCTTTGTCACTGTAATGTTCATTGCGCTACGAAGCAACTAATTGCAGATCTCCAGAAAACTGTGCTAACAAACTGATCACTGAAGAGAAACGTGTAACTCTGTGAGTTGCATTCACACATGGCAATGCAGTTTCTCAGAAAGCTTCTCTTTAGTTATTATGTGAGGATATTTCCTTTATCACCATGGGCCCCTATAGGCTCCCTAATATCACTTTGCAGATTCCACGAGAAGAGTGTTAGCAAACTGCTTCTTGAGGCAGAGGTTGTAACTCTGTGAGATGAACTCACAGATCAGAAAGAAGTTTCTCAGAAAGCTTCTTTCACGTTTTGAACGGAAGAAATTTCCTTTATCAGCTTAGGCCTCAATGTGATCCAAAGAAGCTCTTCTCAGTTTCCCCAAAGACAGTGTTAATGCACTGCTCCACGAAACATAAGGGTAACTCGGTGAGATGAATTCACACATCACCAAGAAGTTTCTAAGAAAGCTTCTTTGTAGTTTTCATCTGTGGATATTTCCTTTGTCACTGTAATGTTCATTGCGCTGTGAAGTATCTAATTGCAGATCTCCAGAGAACTGTGCTAACAAACTGATCACTGAAGAGAAACGTGTAACTCTGTGAGTTGCTTTCACACATGGCAATGCAGTTTCTCAGAAAGCTTCTCTTTAGTTATTATGTGAGGATATTTCCGTTATCCCCATGGGACCCAATAGGCTCCCAAATATCACTTTGCAGATTCCACGAAAAGAGTGTTAGCAAACTGCTTCTTGAGGCAGAGGTTGTAACTCTGTGAGATGAACTCACAGAGCAGAAAGAAGTTTCTCAGAAAGCTTCTTTCACTTTTTGAACGGAAGAAATTTCCTTTTTCAGATTAGGCCTCAATGTGATCCAAAGAAGCCCTTCTCAGTTTCCCCAAAGACAGTGTTAATGGACTCCTCCACGAAACATAAGTGTAACTCTGTGAGATGAATTCACACATCACCAAGAATTTCTAAGAAAGCTTCTTTCTAGTTTTCATCTGTGGATATTTCCTTTGTCACTGTAATGTTCATTGCGCTATGAAGTATCTAATTGCAATTCCCCAGAAAACTGTGCTAACAAACTGATCACTGAAGAGAAACGTGTAACTCTGTGAGTTGCATTCACACATGGCAATGCAGTTTCTCAGAAAGCTTCTCTTTAGTTATTATGTGAGGATATTTGCTTTATCACCATGGGCTGCAATAGACTCCCAAATATCACTTTGCAGATTCCACGAAAAGAGTGTTAGCAAACTGCTTCTTGAGGCAGAGTTTGTAATTCTGTGAGATGAACTCACAGATCAGAAAGAAGTTTCTTAGAAAGCATCTTTCACGTTTTGAACGGAAGAAATTTCATTTATCAGCGTAGGCCTCAATGTGATCCATGGAAGCCCTTCTCAGATTCCTCAAAGACAGTGTTAATGAACTGCTCCACGAAACATAAGTGTAACTCTGTGAGATGAATTCACACATCACCAAGAAGTTTCTAAGAAAGCTTCTTTCTGGTTTTCATGTGTGGATATTTCCTTTGTCCCTGTAATGTTCATTGCGCAATGAAGTATCTAATTGCAGATTTCCAGAAAACTGTGCTAACAAACTGATCACTGAAGAGAAACGTGTAACTCTGTGAGTTGCATTCACACATGGCAATGCAGTTTCTCAGAAAGCTTCTCTTTAGTTATTATGTGAGGATATTTGCTTTATCACCATGGACTGCAATAGACTCCCAAATATCAATTTGCCGATTCCACGAAAAGAGTGTTAGCAATCTGCTTCTTGAGGCATAGTTTGTAACTCTGTGAGATGAACTCACAGATCAGAAAGAAGTTTCTCAGAAAGCTTCTTTCACATTTTGAACTTATGAAATTTCCTTTATCAGCTTAGGCCTCAATGTGATCCAAAGAAGCCCTTCTCAGTTTCCCCAAAGACAGTGTTAATGGACTGCTCCACGAAACATAAGTGTAACTCTGTGAGATGAATTCACACATCACCAAGAAGTTTCTAAGAAAGCTTCTTTCTAGATTTCATCTGTGGATATTTCCTTTGTCACTGTAATGTGCATTACGCTATGAAGTATCTAATTGCAGATCTCCAGAAAACTGTGCTAACAAACTGATCACTGAAGAGAAACGTGTAACTCTGTGAGTTGCATTCACACATGGCAATGCAGTTTCTCAGAAAGCTTCCCTTTAGTTATTATGTGAGGATATTTCCTTTATCACCAGGGGCCCCTATTGGCGCCCCAATATCTCTTTGCAGATTCCACGAAAAGAGTGTTAGCAAACTGCTTCTTGAGGCAGAGGTTGTAACTCTGTGAGGTGAACTCACAGATCAGAAAGAAGTTTCTCAGAAAGCTTCTTTCACGTTTTGAACGGAAGAAATTTCCTTTTTCAGCTTAGGCCTCAATGTGATCGAAGGAAGCCCTTCTCAGATTCCCCAAAGACAGTGTTAATGGACTGCTCCACGAAACATAAGTGTAACTCTGTGAGATGAATTCACACATCACCAAGAAGTTTCTAGGAAAGCTTCTTTCTAGTTTTCATCTGTGGATATTTCCTTTGTCACTGTAATGTTCATTGCGCTACGAAGCAACTAATTGCAGATCTCCAGAAAACTGTGCTAACAAACTGATCACTGAAGAGAAACGTGTAACTCTGTGAGTTGCATTCACACATGGCAATGCAGTTTCTCAGAAAGCTTCTCTTTAGTTATTATGTGAGGATATTTCCTTTATCACCATGGGCCCCAATAGGCTCCCAAATATCACTTTGCAGATTCCACGAAAAGAGTGTAGGCAAACTTCTTCCTGAGGGAGAGGTTGTAACTCTGAGAGATGAACTAACAGATCAGAAGGAAGTTTCTCAGAAAGCTTCTTTCACGTTTTGAACGGAAGAAATTTCCTTTATCAGCTTAGGCCTCAATGTGATCCAAAGAAGCCCTTCTCAGTTTCCCCAAAGACAGTGTTAATGGACTGCTGCACGAAATATAAGTGTAACTCTGTGAGATGAATTCACACATCACCAAGAAGTTTCTAAGAAAGCTTCTTTCTAGTTTTCATCTGTGGATACTTCCTTTGTCACTGTAATGTTCATTGCGCTATGAAGTATCTAATTGCAGATTTCCAGAAAACTGTGCTAACAAACTGATCACTGAAGAGAAACGTGTAACTCTGTGAGTTGCATTCACACTTGGCAATGCAGTTTCTCAGAAAGCTTCTCTTTAGTTATTATGTGAGGATATTTCCTTTACCACCATGGGCCCCAATAGGCTCCCAAATATCACTTTGCAGATTCCACGAAAAGAGTGTAGGCAAACTTCTTCCTGAGGGAGAGGTTGTAACTCTGAGAGATGAACTAACAGATCAGAAAGAAGTTTCTCAGAAAGCTTCTTTCACGTTTTGAACGGAAGTAATTTCGTTTATCAGCTTAGGCCTCAATGTGATCCAAAGAAGCCCTTCTCAGTTTCCCCAAAGACAGTGTTAATGGACTGCTGCACGAAATATAAGTGTAACTCTGTGAGATGAATTCACACATCACCAAGAAGTTTCTAGGGAATGTTCTTTCTAGTTTTCATCTGTGGATATTTCCTTTGTCACTGTAATGTTCATTGCACTATGAAGTATCTAATGGCAGATCTCCAGAAAGCTGTGCTAACAAACTGATCACTGAAGAGAAACGTGTAACTCTGTGAGTTGCATTCACACATGGCAATGCAGTTTTTCAGAAAGCTTCTCTTTAGTTATTATGTGAGGATATTTCCTTAATCACCATGTGCCCCTATGGGCTCCCAAATATCACTTTGCAGATTCCACGAGAAGAGTGTTAGCAAACTTCTTCTTGAGGCAGAGGTTGTAACTCTGTGAGATGAACTCACAGATCAGAAAGAAGTTTCTCAGAAAGCTACTTTCACTTTTTGAACTTATGAAATTTCCTTTATCAGCTTAGGCCTCAATGTGATCCAAAGAAGCCCTTCTCAGTTTCCCCAAAGACAGTGTTAATGGACTGCTGCACGAAATATAAGTGTAACTCTGTGAGATGAATTCACACATCACCAAGAAGTTTCTAAGAAAGCTTCTTTCTAGTTTTCATCTGTGGATATTTCCTTTGTCACTGTAATGTTCATTGCGCTATGAAGTATCTAATTGCAGATTTCCAGAAAACTGTGCTAACAAACTGATCACTGAAGAGAAACGTGTAACTCTGTGAGTTGCATTCACACATGGCAATGCAGTTTCTCAGAAAGCATCTCTTTAGTTATTATGTGAGGATATTTCCTTTATCACCATGGGCCCCTATAGGCTCCCAAATATCACTTTGCAGATTCCACGAAAAGAGTGTTAGCAAACTGCTTCTTGAGGCAGAGGTTGTAACTCTGTGAGATGAACTCACAGATCAGAAAGAAGTTTCTCAGAAAGTTTCTTTCACGTTTTGAACGGAAGAAATTTCCTTTATCAGCTTAGGCCTCAATGTGATCCAAGGAAGCCCTTCTCAGATTCCTCAAAGACAGTGTTAATGGACTGCTTCACGAAACATAAGTGTAACTCTGTGAGATGAATTCACACATCACCAAGAAGTTTTTAGGAAAGCTTCTTTCTAATTTTCATCTGTGGATATTTCCTTTGTCACTGTAATGTTCATTGCGCTATGAAGTATCTAATTGCAGATCTCCAGAAAACTGTGCTACCAAACTGATCACTGAAGAGAAACGTGTAACTCTGTGAGTTGCATTCACACATGGCAATGCAGTTTTTCAGAAAGCTTCTCTTTAGTTATTATGTGAGGATATTTCCTTAATCACCATGTGCCCCTATGGGCTCCCAAATATCACTTTGCAGATTCCACGAGAAGAGTGTTAGCAAACTTCTTCTTGAGGCAGAGGTTGTAACTCTGTGAGATGAACTCACAGATCAGAAAGAAGTTTCTCAGAAAGCTACTTTCACTTTTTGAACTTATGAAATTTCCTTTATCAGCTTAGGCCTCAATGTGATCCAAAGAAGCCCTTCTCAGTTTCCCCAAAGACAGTGTTAATGGACTGCTGCACGAAATATAAGTGTAACTCTGTGAGATGAATTCACACATCACCAAGAAGTTTCTAAGAAAGCTTCTTTCTAGTTTTCATCTGTGGATATTTCCTTTGTCACTGTAATGTTCATTGCACTATGAAGTATCTAATGGCAGATCTCCAGAAAGCTGTGCTAACAAACTGATCACTGAAGAGAAACGTGTAACTCTGTGAGTTGCATTCACACATGGCAATGCAGTTTTTCAGAAAGCTTCTCTTTAGTTATTATGTGAGGATATTTCCTTAATCACCATGTGCCCCTATGGGCTCCCAAATATCACTTTGCAGATTCCACGAGAAGAGTGTTAGCAAACTTCTTCTTGAGGCAGAGGTTGTAACTCTGTGAGATGAACTCACAGATCAGAAAGAAGTTTCTCAGAAAGCTTCTTTCACTTTTTGAACTTATGAAATTTCCTTTATCAGCTTAGGCCTCAATGTGATCCAAAGAAGCCCTTCTCAGTTTCCCCAAAGACAGTGTTAATGGACTGCTCCACGAAACATAAGTGTAACTCTGTGAGATGAATTCACACATCACCAAGAAGTTTCTAAGAAAGCTTCTTTCTAGTTTTCATCTGTGGATATTTCCTTTGTCACTGTAATGTTCATTGCGCTATGAAGTATCTAATTGCAGATTTCCAGAAAACTGTGCTAACAAACTGATCACTGAAGAGAAACGTGTAACTCTGTGAGTTGCATTCACACATGGCAATGCAGTTTCTCAGAAAGCTTCTCTTTAGTTATTATGTGAGGATATTTCCTTTATCACCATGGGCCCCTATAGGCTCCCAAATATCACTTTGCAGATTCCACGAAAAGAGTGTTAGCAAACTTCTTCTTGAGGCAGAGGTTGTAACTCTGTGAGATGAACTCACAGATCAGAAAGAAGTTTCTCAGAAAGCTTCTTTCACGTTTTGAACGGAAGAAATTTCCTTTATCAGCTTAGGCCTCAATGTGATCCAAAGAAGCCCTTCTCAGTTTCCCCAAAGACAGTGTTAATGGACTGCTCCACGAAACATAAGTGTAACTCTGTGAGATGAATTCACACATCACCAAGAAGTTTCTAAGAAAGCTTCTTTCTAGTTTTCATCTGTGGATATTTCCTTTGTCACTGTAATGTTCATTGCGCTATGAAGTATCTAATTGCAGATTTCCAGAAAACTGTGCTAACAAACTGATCACTGAAGAGAAACGTGTAACTCTGTGAGTTGCATTCACACATGGCAATGCAGTTTCTCAGAAAGCTTCTCTTTAGTTATTATGTGAGGATATTTCCTTTATCACCATGGGCCCCTATAGGCTCCCAAATATCACTTTGCAGATTCCACGAAAAGAGTGTTAGCAAACTTCTTCTTGAGGCAGAGGTTGTAACTCTGTGAGATGAACTCACAGATCAGAAAGAAGTTTCTCAGAAAGCTTCTTTCACGTTTTGAACGGAAGAAATTTCCTTTATCAGCTTAGGCCTCAATGTGATCCAAAGAAGCCCTTCTCAGTTTCCCCAAAGACAGTGTTAATGGACTGCTCCACGAAACATAAGTGTAACTCTGTGAGATGAATTCACACATCACCAAGAAGTTTCTAAGAAAGCTTCTTTCTAGTTTTCATCTGTGGATATTTCCTTTGTCACTGTAATGTTCATTGCGCTATGAAGTATCTAATTGCAGATCTCCAGAAAACTGTGCTAACAAACTGATCACTGAAGAGAAACGTGTAACTCTGTGAGTTGCATTCACACATGGCAATGCAGTTTCTCAGAAAGCTTCTCTTTAGTTATTAAGTGAGGATATTTCCTTATCACCATGGGCCCCTATAGGCTCCCAAATATCACTTTGCAGATTCCACGAGAAGAGTGTTAGCAAACTTCTTCTTGAGGCAGAGGTTGTAACTCTGTGAGATGAACTCACAGATCAGAAAGAAGTTTCTCAGAAAGCTTCTTTCACGTTTTGAACGGAAGAAATTTCCTTTATCAGCTTAGGCCTCTATGTGATCCAAAGAAGCCCTTCTCAGTTTCCCCAAAGACAGTGTTAATGGACTGCTCCACGAAACATAAGTGTAACTCTGTGAGATGAATTCACACATCACCAAGAAGTTTCTATGAAAGCTTCTTTCTAGTTTTCATCTGTGGATATTTCCTTTGTCACTGTAATGTTCATTGCGCTATGAAGTATCTAATTGCAGATCTCCAGAAAACTGTGCTAACAAACTGATCACTGAAGAGAAACGTGTAACTCTGTGAGTTGCATTCACACATGGCAATGCAGTTTCTCAGAAAGCTTCTCTTTAGTTATTATGTGAGGATATTTCCTTTATCACCATGTGCCCCTATAGGCTCCCAAATATCACTTTGCAGATTCCACGAAAGAGTGTTAGCAAACTGCTTCTTGAGGCAGAGGTTGTAACTCTGTGAGATGAACTCACAGATCAGAAAGAAGTTTCTCAGAAAGCTTCTTTCACGTTTTGAACGTATGAAATTTCCTTTATCAGCTTAGGCCTCAATGTGATCCAAAGAAGCCCTTCTCAGTTTCCCCAAAGACAGTGTTAATGGACTGCTCCACGAAACATAAGTGTAACTCTGTGAGATGAATTCACACATCACCAAGAAGTTTCTAAGAAAGCTTCTTTCTAGTTTTCATCTGTGGATATTTCCTTTGTAACTGTAATGTTCATTGCGCTATGAAGTATCTAATTGCAGATTTCCAGAAAACTGTGCTAACAAACTGATCACTGAAGAGAAACGTGTAACTCTGTGAGTTGCATTCACACATGGCAATGCAGTTTCTCAGAAAGCTTCTCTTTAGTTATTATGTGAGGATATTTCCTTTATCACCATGTGCCCCAATGGGCTCCCAAATATCACTTTGCAGATTCCACGAGAAGAGTGTTAGCAAACTTCTTCTTGAGGCAGAGGTTGTAACTCTGTGAGATGAACTCACAGATCAGAAAGAAGTTTCTCAGAAAGCTTCTTTCACGTTTTGAACTTATGAAATTTCCTTTATCAGCTTAGGCCTCAATGTGATCCAAAGAAGCCCTTCTCAGTTTCCCCAAAGACAGTGTTAATGGACTGCTCCACGAAACATAAGTGTAACTCTGTGAGATGAATTCACACATCACCAAGAAGTTTCTAAGAAAGCTTCTTTCTAGTTTTCATCTGTGGATATTTCCTTTGTCACTGTAATGTTCATTGCGCTATGAAGTATCTAATTGCAGATTTCCAGAAAACTGTGCTAACAAACTGATCACTGAAGAGAAACGTGTAACTCTGTGAGTTGCATTCACACATGGCCATGCAGTTTCTCAGAAAGCTTCTCTTTAGTTATTATGTGAGGATATTTCCTTAATCACCATGTGCCCCTAATGGCTCCCAAATATCACTTTGCAGATTCCACGAGAAGAGTGTTAGCAAACTTCTTCTTGAGGCAGAGGTTGTAACTCTGTGAGATGAACTCACAGATCAGAAAGAAGTTTCTCAGAAAGCTTCTTTCACGTTTTGAACGTAATGAAATTTCCTTTATCAGCTTAGGCCTCAATGTGATCCAAAGAAGCCCTTCTCAGTTTCCCCAAAGACAGTGTTAATGGACTGCTCCACGAAACATAAGTGTAACTCTGTGAGATGAATTCACACATCACCAAGAAGTTTCTAAGAAAGCTTCTTTCTAGTTTCATCTGTGGATATTTCCTTTGTCACTGTAATGTTCATTGCGCTATGAAGTATCTAAATTGCAGATCTCCAGAAAACTGTGCTAACAAACTGATCACTGAAGAGAAACGTGTAACTCTGTGAGTTGCATTCACACATGGCAATGCAGTTTCTCAGAAAGCTTCTCTTTAGTTATTATGTGAGGATATTTCCTTTATCACCATGGGCCCCTATAGGCTCCCAAATATCACTTGCAGATTCCACGAAAAGAGTGTTAGCAAACTTCTTCTTGAGGCAGAGGTTGTAACTCTGTGAGATGAACTCACAGATCAGAAAGAAGTTTCTCAGAAAGCTTCTTTCACGTTTTGAACGGAATGAAATTTCCTTTATCAGCTTAGGCCTCAATGTGATCCAAAGAAGCCCTTCTCAGTTTCCCCAAAGACAGTGTTAATGGACTGCTCCACGAAACATAAGTGTAACTCTGTGAGATGAATTCACACATCAAAAAGAAGTTTCTATGAAAGCTTCTTTCTAGTTTACATCTGTGGATATTTCCTTTGTCACTGTAATGTTCATTGCGCTATGAAGTATCTAATTGCAGATCTCCAGAAAACTGTGCTAACAAACTGATCACTGAAGAGAAACGTGTAACTCTGTGAGTTGCATTCACACATGGCAGTGCACTCTCTCAGAAAGCTTCTCTTTAGTTATTATGTGAGGATATTTCCTTTATCACCATTGGCCCCTATAGGCTCCCAAATATCACTTTGCAGATTCCGCGAAAAGAGTGTTAGCAAACTGCTTCTTGAGGCAGAGGTTGTAACTCTGTGAGATGAACTCACAGATCAGAAAGAAGTTTCTCAGAAAGCTTCTTTCACGTTTTGAACGGAAGAAATTTCCTTTATCAGCTTAGGCCTCAATGTGATCCAAAGAAGCCCTTCTCAGTATCCCCAAAGACAGTGTTAATGGACTGCTCCACGAAACATAAGTGTAACTCTGTGAGATGAATTCACACATCACCAAGAAGTTTCTAAGAAAGCTTCTTTCTAGTTTTCATCTGTGGATATTTCTTTGTCACTGTAATGTTCATTGCGCTATGAAGTATCTAATTGCAGATCTCCAGAAAACTGTGCTAACAAACTGATCACTGAAGAGAAACGTGTAACTCTGTGAGTTGCATTCACACATGGCAATGCAGTTTCTCAGAAAGCTTCTCTTTAGTTATTATGTGAGGATATTTCCTTAATCACCATGTGCCCCAATGGGCTCCCAAATCTCACTTTGCAGATTCCACGAGAAGAGTGTTAGCAAACTTCTTCTTGAGGCAGAGGTTGTAACTCTGTGAGATGAACTCACAGATCAGAAAGAAGTTTCTCAGAAAGCTTCTTTCACGTTTTGAACGGAAGAAATTTCCTTTATCAGCTTAGGCCTCAATGTGATCCAAAGAAGCCCTTCTCAGTATCCCCAAAGACAGTGTTAATGGACTGCTCCACGAAACATAAGTGTAACTCTGTGAGATGAATTCACACATCACCAAGAAGTTTCTAAGAAACCTACTTTCTAGTTTTCATCTGTGGATATTTCCTTTCTCACTGTAATGTTCATTGCGCTATGAAGTATTTAATTGCAGATTTCCAGAAAACTGTGCTAACAAACTGATCACTGAAGAGAAACGTGTAACTCTGTGAGTTGCATTCACACATGGCAATGCAGTTTTTCAGAAAGCTTCTCTTTAGTTATTATGTGAGGATATTTCCTTAATCACGATGTGCCCCTATGGGCTCCCAAATATCACTTTGCAGATTCCACGAGAAGAGTGTTAGCAAACGTCTTCTTGAGGCAGAGGTTGTAACTCTGTGACATGAACTCACAGATCAGAAAGAAGTTTCTCAGAAAGCTTCGTTCACGTTTTGAACTTATGAAATTTCCTTTATCAGCTTAGGCCTCAATGTGATCCAAAGAAGCCCTCTCAGTTTCCCAAAGACAGTGTTAATGGACTGCTCCACGAAACATAAGTGTAACTCTGTGAGATGAATTCACACATCACCAAGAAGTTTCTAAGAAAGCTTCTTTCTAGTTTTCATCTGTGGATATTTCCTTTGTCACTGTAATGTTCATTGGGCTATGAAGTAACAAATTGCAGATCTCCAGAAAACTGTGCTAACAAACTGATCACTGAGGAGAAACGTGTAATTCTGTGAGTTGCATTCACACATGGCAATGCAGTTTCTCAGAAAGCTTCTCTTTAGTTACTATGTGAGGATATTTCCTTTATCACCATGGGCCCCTATAGGCTCCCAAATATCACCTTGCAGATTCCACGAAAAGAGTGTTAGCAAACTGCTTCTTGAGGTAGAGGTTGTAACTCTGTGAGATGAACTCACAGATCAGAAAGAAGTTTCTCAGAAAGCTTCTTTCACGTTTTGAACGGAAGAAATTTCCTTTATCAGCTTAGGCCTCAATGTCATCCAAGGAAGCCCTTCTCAGATTCCTCAAAGACAGTGTTAATGGACTGCTCCACGAAACATAAGTGTAACTCTGTGAGATGAATTCACACATCACCAAGAAGTTTCTAAGAAAGCTTCTTTCTAGTTTTCATCTGTGGATATTTCCTTTGTCACTGTAATGTTCATTGCGCTATGAAGTATCTAATTGCAGATTTCCAGAAAACTGTGCTAACAAACTGATCACTGAAGAGAAACGTGTAACTCTGTGAGTTGCATTCACACATGGCAATGCAGTTTTTCAAAAAGCTTCTCTTTAGTTATTACGTGAGGATATTTTCTTAATCACCATGTGCCCCTATGGGCTCCCAAATATCACTTTGCAGATTCCACGAGAAGAGTGTTAGCAAACTTCTTCTTGAGGCAGATGTTGTAACTCTGTGAGATGAACTCACAGATCAGAAAGAAGTTTATCAGAAAGCTTCTTTCACGTTTTGAACTTATGAAATTTCCTTTATCAGCTTAGGCCTCAATGTGATCCAAAGAAGCCCTTCTCAGTTTCCCCAAAGACAGTGTTAATGGACTGCTCCACGAAACATAAGTGTAACTCTGTGAGATGAATTCACACATCACCAAGAAGTTTCTAAGAAAGCTTCTTTCTAGTTTTCATCTGTGGATATTTCCTTTGTCACTGTAATGTTCATTGCGCTATGAAGTATCTAATTGCAAATTTCCAGAAAACTGTGCTAACAAACTGATCACTGAAGAGAAACGTGTAACTCTGTGAGTTGCATTCACTCATGGCAATGCAGTTTCTCAGAAAGCTTCTCTTAGTTATTATGTGAGGATATTTCCTTAATCACCATGTGCCCCTATGGGCTCCCAAATATCACTTTACAGATTCCATGAGGAGTGTTAGCAAACTGCTTCTTGACGCAGAGGTTGTAACTCTGTGAGATGAAGTCACAGATCAGAAAGAGGTTTCTCAGAAAGCTTCTTTCACTTTTTGAACTGATGAAATTTCCTTTATCAGCTTAGGCCTCAATGTGATCCAAAGAAGCCCTTCTGAGTATCTCCAAAGACAGTGTTAATGGACTGCTCCACGAAACATAAGTGTAACTCTGTGAGATGAATTCACACATCACCAAGAAGTTTCTAAGAAAGCTTCTTTCTAGTTTTCATCTGTGGATATTTCCTTTGTCACTGTAATGTTCATTGCGCTATGAAGTACTCATTGCAGATTTCCAGAAAACTCTGCTAACAAACTGATCACTGAAGAGAAACGTGTAACTCTGTGAGTTGCATTCACTCATGGCAATGCAGTTTCTCAGAAAGCTTCTCTTTAGTTATTATGTGAGGATATTTCCTTTATCACCATGGGCCCCAATAGGCTCCCAAATATCACTTTGCAGATTCCACGAAAAGAGTGTTAGCAAGCTTCCTCTTGAGGCAGAGGTTGTAACTCTGTGCGATGAACTCACAGATCAGAAAGAAGTTTCTCAGAAAGCTTCTTTCACGTTTTGAACTTATGAAATTTCCTTTATCAGCTTAGGCCTCAATGTAATCCAAAGAAGCCCTTCTCAGTTTCCCCAAAGACAGTGTTAATGGACTGCTCCACGAAAAATATGTGTAACTCTGTGAGATGAATTCACACATGACCAAGAAGTTTCTAAGAAAGCTTCTTTCTAGTTTTCATCTGTGGATATTTAATTTGTCACTGTAATGTTCATTGCGCTATGAAGTATCTAATTGCAGATTTCCAGAAAACTGTGCTAACAAACTGATCACTGAAGAGAAACGTGTAACTCTGTGAGTTGCATTCACACATGGCAGTGCACTCTCTCAGAAAGCTTCTCGTTAGTTATTATGTGAGGATATTTCCTTTATCACCATGGGCCCCAATAGGCTCCCAAATATCACTTTGCAGATTCCGCGAAAAGAGTGTTAGCAAACTGCTTCTTGAGGCAGAGGTTGTAACTCTGTGAGATGAACTCACAGATCAGAAAGAGGTTTCTCAGAAAGCTTCTTTCACGTTTTGAACGGAAGAAATTTCCTTTATCAGCTTAGGCCTCAATGTGATCCAAAGAAGCCCTTCTCAGTTTCCCCAAAGACAGTGTTAATGGACTGCTCCACGAACCATAAGTGTTACTCTGTGAGATGAATTCACACATCACCAAGAAGTTTCTAAGAAAGCTTCTTTCTAGTTTTCATCTGTGGATATTTCCTTTGTCACTGTAATGTTCATTGCGCTATGAAGTATCTAATTGCAGATCTCCAGAAAACTGTGCTAACAAACTGATCACTGAAGAGAAACGTGTAACTATGTGAGTTGCATTCACACATGGCAATGCAGCTTTTCAGAAAGCTTCTCTTTAGTTTTTAAGTGAGGATATTTCCTTAATCACCATGTGCCCCTATTGGCTCCCAAATATCACTTTGCAGATTCCACGAGAAGAGTGTTAGCAAACGTCTTCTTGAGGCAGAGGTTGTAAGTCTGTGAGATGAACTCACAGATCAGAGAGAAGTTTCTCAGAAACCTTCTTTCACGTTTTGAACTTATGAAATTTCCTTTATCAGCTTAGGCCTCAATGTGATGCAAAGAAGCCCCTCTCAGTTTCCCCAAAGACAGTGTTAATGGACTGCTCCACGAAACATAAGTGTAACTCTGTGAGATGAATTCACACATCACCAAGAAGTTTGTAAGAAAGCTTCTTTCTAGGTTTCATCTGTGGATATTTCCTTTCTCACTGTAATGTTCATTGCGCTATGAAGTAACAACTTGCAGATCTCCAGAAAACTGTGCTAACAAACTGATCACTGAAGAGAAACGTGTAACTCTGTGAGTTGCATTCACACATGGCAATGCAGTTTCTCAGAAAGCTTCTCTTTAGTTATTATGTGAGGATATTTCCTTTATCACCATGGGCCCCTATAGGCTCCCAAATATCACCTTGCAGATTCCACGAAAAGAGTGTTAGCAAACTTCTTCTTGAGGCAGAGGTTGTAACTCTGTGAGATGAACTCACAGCTCAGAAAGAAGTTTCTCAGAAAGCTTCTTTCACGTTTTGAACGGAAGAAATTTCCTTTATCCGCTTAGGCCTCAATGTGATCCAAAGAAGCCCTTCTCAGTTTCCCCAAAGACAGTGTTAATGGACTGCTCCACGAAACATAGGTGTAACTCTGTGAGATGAATTCACACATCACCAAGAAGTTTCTAGGAAAGCTTCTTTCTAGTTTTCATCTGTGGATATTTCCTTTGTCACTGTAATGTTCATTGCGCTATGAAGTATCTAATTGCAGATCTCCAGAAAACTGTGCTAACAAAATGATCACTGAAGAGAAACGTGTAACTCTGTGAGTTGCATTCACACATGGCCATGCAGTTTCTCAGAAAGCTTCTCTTTAGTTATTATGTGAGGATATTTCCTTAATCACCATGTGCCCCTATGGGCTCCCAAATATCACTTTGCAGATTCCACGAGAAGAGTGTTAGCAAACTTCTTCTTGAGGCAGAGGTTGTAACTCTGTGAGATGAACTCACAGATCAGAAAGAAGTTTCTCAGAAAGCTTCTTTCACGTTTTGAACGGAAGAAATTTCCTTTATCCGCTTAGGCCTCAAGGTGATCCAAAGAAGCCCTTCTCAGTTTCCCCAAAGACAGTGTTAATGGACTGCTCCACGAAACATAAGTGTAACTCTGTGAGATGAATTCACACATCACCAAGAAGTTTCTAGGAAAGCTTCTTTCTACTTTTCATCTGTGGATATTTTCTTTGTCACTGTAATGTTCATTGCGCTATGAAGTATCTAATTGCAGATCTCCAGAAAACTGTGCTAACAAACTGATCACTGAAGAGAAACGGGTAACTATGTGAGTTGCATTCACACATGGCAATGCAGTTTTTCAGAAAGCTTCTCTTTAGTTTTTATGTGAGGATATTTCCTTAATCACCATGTGCCCCTATGGGCTCCCAAATATCACTTTGCAGATTCCACGAGAAGAGTGTTAGCAAACTTCTTCTTGAGGCAGAGGTTGTAACTCTGTGAGATGAACTCACAGATCAGAAAGAAGTTTCTCAGAAAGCTTCTTTCACGATTTTTACGGAAGAAATTTCCTTTATCAGTTTAGGCCTCAATGTGATCCAAAGAAGCCCTTCTCAGTATCCCCAAAGACAGTGTTAATGGACTGCTCCACGAAACATAAGTGTAACTCTGTGAGATGAATTCACACATCACCAAGAAGTTTCTAAGAAACCTACTTTCTAGTTTTCATCTGTGGATATTTCCTTTCTCACTGTAATGTTCATTGCGCTATGAAGTATTTAATTGCAGATTTCCAGAAAACTGTGCTAACAAACTGATCACTGAAGAGAAACGTGTAACTCTGTGAGTTGCATTCACACATGGCAATGCAGTTTTTCAGAAAGCTTCTCTTTAGTTATTATGTGAGGATATTTCCTTAATCACGATGTGCCCCTATGGGCTCCCAAATATCACTTTGCAGATTCCACGAGAAGAGTGTTAGCAAACGTCTTCTTGAGGCAGAGGTTGTAACTCTGTGACATGAACTCACAGATCAGAAAGAAGTTTCTCAGAAAGCTTCGTTCACGTTTTGAACTTATGAAATTTCCTTTATCAGCTTAGGCCTCAATGTGATCCAAAGAAGCCCCTCTCAGTTTCCCAAAGACAGTGTTAATGGACTGCTCCACGAAACATAAGTGTAACTCTGTGAGATGAATTCACACATCACCAAGAAGTTTCTAAGAAAGCTTCTTTCTAGTTTTCATCTGTGGATATTTCCTTTGTCACTGTAATGTTCATTGGGCTATGAAGTAACAAATTGCAGATCTCCAGAAAACTGTGCTAACAAACTGATCACTGAGGAGAAACGTGTAATTCTGTGAGTTGCATTCACACATGGCAATGCAGTTTCTCAGAAAGCTTCTCTTTAGTTACTATGTGAGGATATTTCCTTTATCACCATGGGCCCCTATAGGCTCCCAAATATCACCTTGCAGATTCCACGAAAAGAGTGTTAGCAAACTGCTTCTTGAGGTAGAGGTTGTAACTCTGTGAGATGAACTCACAGATCAGAAAGAAGTTTCTCAGAAAGCTTCTTTCACGTTTTGAACGGAAGAAATTTCCTTTATCAGCTTAGGCCTCAATGTCATCCAAGGAAGCCCTTCTCAGATTCCTCAAAGACAGTGTTAATGGACTGCTCCACGAAACATAAGTGTAACTCTGTGAGATGAATTCACACATCACCAAGAAGTTTCTAAGAAAGCTTCTTTCTAGTTTTCATCTGTGGATATTTCCTTTGTCACTGTAATGTTCATTGCGCTATGAAGTATCTAATTGCAGATTTCCAGAAAACTGTGCTAACAAACTGATCACTGAAGAGAAACGTGTAACTCTGTGAGTTGCATTCACACATGGCAATGCAGTTTTTCAAAAAGCTTCTCTTTAGTTATTACGTGAGGATATTTTCTTAATCACCATGTGCCCCTATGGGCTCCCAAATATCACTTTGCAGATTCCACGAGAAGAGTGTTAGCAAACTTCTTCTTGAGGCAGATGTTGAAACTCTGTGAGATGAACTCACAGATCAGAAAGAAGTTTCTCAGAAAGCTTCTTTCACGTTTTGAACTTATGAAATTTCCTTTATCAGCTTAGGCCTCAATGTGATCCAAAGAAGCCCTTCTCAGTTTCCCCAAAGACAGTGTTAATGGACTGCTCCACGAAACATAAGTGTAACTCTGTGAGATGAATTCACACATCACCAAGAAGTTTCTAAGAAAGCTTCTTTCTAGTTTTCATCTGTGGATATTTCCTTTGTCACTGTAATGTTCATTGCGCTATGAAGTATCTAATTGCAAATTTCCAGAAAACTGTGCTAACAAACTGATCACTGAAGAGAAACGTGTAACTCTGTGAGTTGCATTCACTCATGGCAATGCAGTTTCTCAGAAAGCTTCTCTTAGTTATTATGTGAGGATATTTCCTTAATCACCATGTGCCCCTATGGGCTAACAAATATCACTTTACAGATTCCATGAGGAGTGTTAGCAAACTGCTTCTTGACGCAGAGGTTGTAACTCTGTGAGATGAAGTCACAGATCAGAAAGAGGTTTCTCAGAAAGCTTCTTTCACTTTTTGAACTGATGAAATTTCCTTTATCAGCTTAGGCCTCAATGTGATCCAAAGAAGCCCTTCTGAGTATCTCCAAAGACAGTGTTAATGGACTGCTCCACGAAACATAAGTGTAACTCTGTGAGATGAATTCACACATCACCAAGAAGTTTCTAAGAAAGCTTCTTTCTAGTTTTCATCTGTGGATATTTCCTTTGTCACTGTAATGTTCATTGCGCTATGAAGTACTCATTGCAGATTTCCAGAAAACTCTGCTAACAAACTGATCACTGAAGAGAAACGTGTAACTCTGTGCGTTGCATTCACACATGGCAATGCAGTTTCTCAGAAAGCTTCTCTTTAGTTGTTATGTGAGGATATTTCCTTTATCACCATGGGCCCCAATAGGCACCCAAATATCACTTTGCAGATTCCACGAAAAGAGTGTTAGCAAACTTCTTCTTGAGGGAGAGGTTGTAACTCTGTGAGATGAACTAACAGATCAGAAAGAAGTTTCTCAGAAAGCTTCTTTCACGTTTTGAACGGAAGAAATTTCCTTTATCAGCTTAGGCCTCAATGTGATCCAAAGAAGCCCTTCTCAGTTTCCCCAAAGACAGTGTTAATGGACTGCTCCACGAAACATAAGTGTTACTCTGTGAGATGAATTCACACATCACCAACAAGTTTCTAAGAAAGCTTCTTTCTAGTTTTCATCAGTGGATATTTCCTTTGTCACTGTAATGTTCATTGCGCTATGAAGTATCTAACTGCAAATTTCCAGAAAACTGTGCTAACAAACTGATCACTGAAGAGAAACGTGTAACTCTGTGAGTTGCATTCACTCATGGCAATGCAGTTTATCAGAAAGCTTCTCTTTAGTTATTATGTGAGGATATTTCCTTTATCACCTTGGGCCCCAATAGGCTCCCAAATATCACTTTGCAGATTCCACGAAAAGAGTGTTAGCAAACTTCCTCTTGAGGCAGAGGTTGTAACTCTGTTCGATGAACTCACAGATCAGAAAGAAGTTTCTCAGAAAGCTTCTTTCACGTTTTGAACTTATGAAATTTCCTTTATCAGCTTAGGCCTCAATGTAATCCAAAGAAGCCCTTCTCAGTTTCTCCAAAGACAGTGTTAATGGACTGCTCCACGAAAAATATGTGTAACTCTGTGAGATGAATTCACACATGACCAAGAAGTTTCTAAGAAAGCTTCTTTCTAGTTTTCATCTGTGGATATTTAATTTGTCACTGTAATGTTCATTGCGCTATGAAGTATCTAATTGCAGATTTCCAGAAAACTGTGCTAACAAACTGATCACTGAAGAGAAACATGTAACTCTGTGAGTTGCATTCACACATGGCAGTGCACTCTCTCAGAAAGCTTCTCGTTAGTTATTATGTGAGGATATTTCCTTTATCACCATGGGCCCCAATAGGCTCCCAAATATCACTTTGCAGATTCCGCGAAAAGAGTGTTAGCAAACTGCTTCTTGAGGCAGAGTTTGTAACTCTGTGAGATGAACTCACAGATCAGAAAGAGGTTTCTCAGAAAGCTTCTTTCACGTTTTGAACGGAAGAAATTTCCTTTATCAGCTTAGGCCTCAATGTGATCCAAAGAAGCCCTTCTCAGTTTCCCCAAAGACAGTGTTAATGGACTGCTCCACGAACCATAAGTGTTACTCTGTGAGATGAATTCACACATCACCAAGAAGTTTCTAAGAAAGCTTCTTTCCAGTTTTCATATGTGGATATTTCCTTTGTCACTGTAATGTTCATTGCGCTGTGAAGTATCTAATTGCAGATTTCCAGAAAACTGTGCTAACAAACTGATCACTGAAGAGAAACGTGTAACTCTGTGAGTTGCATTCACACATGGCAATGCAGTTTCTCAGAAAGCTTCTCTTTAATTATTATGTGAGGATAAGTTCTTTATCACCATGGGCCCCAGTACGCTCCCAAATATCACTTTTCAGATTCCACGAAAAGAGTGTTAGCAAACTGCTTCTTGAGGTAGAGGATGTAACTCTGTGCGATGAACTCACAGATCAGAAGGAAGTTTCTCAGAAAGTTTCTTTCACGGTTTGAACTAATGAAATTTCCTTTAACAGCTTAGGCCTCAATATGTTCCAAAGAAGCCCTTCTCAGTTTCCCCAAAGAGAGTGTTAATGGACTGCTCCGTGAAACATAAGTGTAACTCTGTGAGATGAATTCACACCTCACCAAGAAGTTTCTACCAAAGCTTCTTTCTAGTTTTCATCTGTGGATATTTCCTTTGTCACTGTAATGTTCATTGCGCTATGAAGTATCTAATTGCAGATCTCCAGAAAACTGTGCTAACAAACTGATCACTGAAGAGAAACGTGTAACTCTGTGAGTTGCATTCACACATGGCAATGCAGTTTCTCAGAAAGCTTCTCTTTAGTTATTATGTGAGGATATTTCCTTTATCACCCTGTGCCCCTACAGGCTCCCAAATATCACTTTGCAGATTCCACGAGAAGAGTGTTAGCAAACTTCTTCTTGAGGCAGAGATTGTAACTCTGTGAGATGAAGTCACAGATCACAAAGAAGTTTCTCAGAAAGCTTCTTTCACGTTTTGAACCGAAGAAATTTCCTTTATCAGCTTAGGCCTCAATGTGATCCAAAGAAGCCCTTCTCAGTTTCCCCAAAGACAGTGTTAATGGACTGCTCCACGAAACATTAGTGTAACTCTGTGAGATGAATTCACACATCACCAAGAAGTTTCTAAGAAAGCTTCTTTCTAGTTTTCATCTGTGGATATTTCCTTTGTCACTGTAATGTTCATTGCGCTATGAAGTATCTAATTGCAGATCTCCAGAGAACTGTGCTAACAAACTGATCACTGAAGAGAAACGTGTAACTCTGTGAGTTGCATTCACACATGGCAATGCAGTTTCTCAGAAAGCTTCTCTTTAGTTATTATGTGAGGATATTTCCTTTATCACCATGTGCCCCTACAGGCTCCCAATTATCACTTTGCAGATTCCACGAGAAGAGTGTTAGCAAACTTCTTCTTGAGGCAGAGTTTGTAACTCTGTGAGATGAACTCACAGATCAGAAAGAAGTTTCTCAGAAAGCTTCTTTCACGTTTTGAACGGATGAAATTTCCTTTATCAGCGTAGGCCTCAATGTGATCCAAAGAAGCCCTTCTCAGTTTCCCCAAAGACAGTGTTAATGGACTGCTCCACGAAACATAAGTGTAACTCTGTGAGATGAATTCACACATCACCAAAAAGTTTCTACGAAAGCTTCTTTCTAGTTTTCATCTGTGGATATTTCCTTTGTCACTGTAATGTTCATTGCGCTATGAAGTATCTAATTGCAGATTTCCAGAAAACTGTGCTAACAAACTGATCACTGAAGAGAAACGTGTAACTCTGTGAGTTGCATTCACACATGGCCATGCAGTTTCTCAGAAAGCTTCTCTTTAGTTATTATGTGAGGATAATTCCTTTACCACCATTGGCACCAATAGGCCTCCAAATATCACTTTGCAGATTCCACGGAAAGAGTGTTAGCAAACTTCTTCTTGAGGCAGAGGTTGTAACTCTGTGAGATGAACTCACAGATCAGAAAGAAGTTTCTCAGAAAGCTTCTTTCTCATTTTTATTGGAAGATGTTTCCATTGGCCCCTTTGGTTTCAAAGGGATCGGGAATATCTGTTCTCAGATTCCACACAAATAGGGCCAGGCCACGGCCCCACGAAAAACAGCTGCAACTTAGTGAGTTGAATTCACACATCACAAAGCGTTTCTCAGAAATCTTCTTTCATCAGTAAGACGAGGTTATTTGTGGTCTTGGAGCGCCACCGTGTGTCCTATTGCAGATTCTGCGAAAACTCTGCTAGCAAGTTTCTCAGTGGAAACAATGATGGACATCTGTGGTCTGAATTCACCCACAACAAAGAAGTGTCTGAGAAGGCTTCTCTGCAGGTTTCTCTGAGGATAGTTCCTTATTCAGCATGCGATTCAACGATATCCAAGATATCACATCAGAGATTCCTCAAAATGAGTGCTAGGAAACTCACCCGAGAAAGGGTGATAGAACACTGTGAAATGAATTCACATATCACAAAACAGTTTCTCAGAAAGCTTGGTTCTGCTTTCTCTTGGAGGGTATTTCTTTTCTCCTTCTATTCTTCAAAGCTATCTGAAATATCACTTCTCGGAATCCACGGAAACAGTCCTAAGAAACGGCTCCGAAAAACACTGGCGTAACTCTGTGAGTTGCATTCACACATGGCAATGCAGTTTCTCAGAAAGCTTCTCTTTAGTTATTATGTGAGGATATTTCCTTTATCACCATGGGCCCCAATAGGCTCCCAAATATCACTTTGCAGATTCCACGAAAAGAGTGTTAGCAAACTGCTTCTTGAGGCAGAGGTTGTAACTCTGTGAGATGAACTCACAGATCAGAAAGAAGTTTCTCAGAAAGCTTCTTTTACGTTTTGAACGGATGAAATTTCCTTTATCAGCGTAGGCCTCAATGTGATCCAAGGAAGCTCTTCTCAGTTTCCTCAAAGACAGTGTTAATGGACTGCTCCACGAAACATAAGTGTAACTCTCTGAGATGAATTCACACATCACCAAGAAGTTTCTAAGAAAGTTTCTTTCTAGTTTTCGTTTGTGGATATTTCCTTTGTGACTGTAATGTTCATTGCGCTGTGAAGTATCTAATTGCAGATTTCCAGAAAACTGTGCTAACAAACTGATCACTGAAGAGAAACGTGTACCTCTGTGAGTTGCATTCACACATGACAATGCAGTTTCTCAGAAAGCTTCTCTTTAATTATTATGTGAGGATATTTGCTTTATCACCATGGGCTGCAATAGACTCCCAAATATCACTTTGCAGATTCCACGAAAAGAGTGTTTGCAATCTGCTTCTTGAGGCAGAGTTTGTAACTCTGTGAGATGAACTCACAGATTAGAAAGAAGTTTCTCAGAAAGCTGCTTTCATGTTTTGAACGGAAGAAATTTCCTTTATCAGCTTAGGCCCCAATGTGATCCAAAGAAGCCCTTCTCAGTTTCCCCAAAGAAAGTGTTAATGGACTGCTCCACGAAACATAAGTGTAATTCTGTGAGATGAATTCACACATCACCAAGAAGTTTCTAAGAAAGCTTCTTTCCAGTTTTCATATGTGGATATTTCCTTTGTGACTGTAATGTTCATTGCGCTGTGAAGTATCTAATTGCAGATTTCCAGAAAACTGTGCTAACAAACTGATCACTGAAGAGAAACGTGTAACTCTGTGAGTTGCATTCACACATGGCAATGCAGTTTCTCAGAAAGCTTCTCTTTAGTTATTATGTGAGGATATTTCCTTTATCACCTTGTGCCCCTATGGGCTCCCAAATATCACTTTGCAGATTCCACGAGAAGAGTGTTAGCAAACTGCTTCTTGAGGCAGAGGTTGTAACTCTGTGAGATGAAGTCACAGATCAGAAAGAAGTTTCTCAGAAAGCTTCTTTCACGTTTTGAACGGATGAAATTTCCTTTATCAGCGTAGGCCTCAATGTGATCCAAAGAAGCCCTTCTCAGTTTCCCCAAAGACAGTGTTAATGGACTGCTCCACGAAACATTAGTGTAACTCTGTGAGATGAATTCACACATCACCAAGAAGTTTCTAAGAAAGCTTCTTTCTAGTTTTCATCTGTGGATATTTCCTTTGTCACTGTAATGTTCATTGCGCTATGAAGTATCTAATTGCAGATCTCCAGAAAACTGTGCTAACAAACTGATCACTGAAGAGAAACGTGTAACTCTGTGAGTTGCATTCACACATGGCAATGCAGTTTCTCAGAAAGCTTCTCTTTAGTTATTATGTGAGGATATTTCCTTTATCACCATGTGCCCCTACAGGCTCCCAATTATCACTTTGCAGATTCCACGAGAAGAGTGTTAGCAAACTTCTTCTTGAGGCAGAGGTTGTAACTCTGTGAGATGAACTCACAGATCAGAAAGAAGTTTCTCAGAAAGCTTCTTTCACGTTTTGAACGGATGAAATTTCCTTTATCAGCGTAGGCCTCAATGTGATCCAAAGAAGCCCTTCTCAGTTTCCCCAAAGACAGTGTTAATGGACTGCTCCACGAAACATAAGTGTAACTCTGTGAGATGAATTCACACATCACCAAAAAGTTTCTACGAAAGCTTCTTTCTAGTTTTCATCTGTGGATATTTCCTTTGTCACTGTAATGTTCATTGCGCTATGAAGTATCTAATTGCAGATTTCCAGAAAACTGTGCTAACAAACTGATCACTGAAGAGAAACGTGTAACTCTGTGAGTTGCATTCACACATGGCCATGCAGTTTCTCAGAAAGCTTCTCTTTAGTTATTATGTGAGGATAATTCCTTTACCACCATTGGCACCAATAGGCCTCCAAATATCACTTTGCAGATTCCACGGAAAGAGTGTTAGCAAACTTCTTCTTGAGGCAGAGGTTGTAACTCTGTGAGATGAACTCACAGATCAGAAAGAAGTTTCTCAGAAAGCTTCTTTCTCATTTTTATTGGAAGATGTTTCCATTGGCCCCTTTGGTTTCAAAGGGATCGGGAATATCTGTTCTCAGATTCCACACAAATAGGGCCAGGCCACGGCCCCACGAAAAACAGCTGCAACTTAGTGAGTTGAATTCACACATCACAAAGCGTTTCTCAGAAATCTTCTTTCATCAGTAAGACGAGGTTATTTGTGGTCTTGGAGCGCCACCGTGTGTCCTATTGCAGATTCTGCGAAAACTCTGCTAGCAAGTTTCTCAGTGGAAACAATGATGGACATCTGTGGTCTGAATTCACCCACAACAAAGAAGTGTCTGAGAAGGCTTCTCTGCAGGTTTCTCTGAGGATAGTTCCTTATTCAGCATGCGATTCAACGATATCCAAGATATCACATCAGAGATTCCTCAAAATGAGTGCTAGGAAACTCACCCGAGAAAGGGTGATAGAACACTGTGAAATGAATTCACATATCACAAAACAGTTTCTCAGAAACCTTCGTTCTGCTTTCTCTTGGAGGGTATTTCTTTTCTCCTTCTATTCTTCAAAGCTATCTGAAATATCACTTCTCGGAATCCACGGAAACAGTCCTAAGAAACGGCTCCGAAAAACACTGGCGTAACTCTGTGAGTTGCATTCACACATGGCAATGCAGTTTCTCAGAAAGCTTCTCTTTAGTTATTATGTGAGGATATTTCCTTTATCACCATGGGCCCCAATAGGCTCCCAAATATCACTTTGCAGATTCCACGAAAAGAGTGTTAGCAAACTGCTTCTTGAGGCAGAGGTTGTAACTCTGTGAGATGAACTCACAGATCAGAAAGAAGTTTCTCAGAAAGCTTCTTTTACGTTTTGAACGGATGAAATTTCCTTTATCAGCGTAGGCCTCAATGTGATCCAAGGAAGCTCTTCTCAGTTTCCTCAAAGACAGTGTTAATGGACTGCTCCACGAAACATAAGTGTAACTCTCTGAGATGAATTCACACATCACCAAGAAGTTTCTAAGAAAGTTTCTTTCTAGTTTTCGTTTGTGGATATTTCCGTTGTGACTGTAATGTTCATTGCGCTGTGAAGTATCTAATTGCAGATTTCCAGAAAACTGTGCTAACAAACTGATCACTGAAGAGAAACGTGTACCTCTGTGAGTTGCATTCACACATGACAATGCAGTTTCTCAGAAAGCTTCTCTTTAATTATTATGTGAGGATATTTGCTTTATCACCATGGGCTGCAATAGACTCCCAAATATCACTTTGCAGATTCCACGAAAAGAGTGTTTGCAATCTGCTTCTTGAGGCAGAGTTTGTAACTCTGTGAGATGAACTCACAGATTAGAAAGAAGTTTCTCAGAAAGCTGCTTTCATGTTTTGAACGGAAGAAATTTCCTTTATCAGCTTAGGCCCCAATGTGATCCAAAGAAGCCCTTCTCAGTTTCCCCAAAGAAAGTGTTAATGGACTGCTCCACGAAACATAAGTGTAATTCTGTGAGATGAATTCACACATCACCAAGAAGTTTCTAAGAAAGCTTCTTTCCAGTTTTCATCTGTGGATATTTCCTTTGTGACTGTAATGTTCATTGCGCTGTGAAGTATCTAATTGCAGATTTCCAGAAAACTGTGCTAACAAACTGATCACTGAAGAGAAACGTGTAACTCTGTGAGTTGCATTCACACATGGCAATGCAGTTTCTCAGAAAGCTTCTCTTTAGTTATTATGTGAGGATATTTCCTTTATCACCTTGTGCCCCTATGGGCTCCCAAATATCACTTTGCAGATTCCACGAGAAGAGTGTTAGCAAACTGCTTCTTGAGGCAGAGGTTGTAACTCTGTGAGATGAAGTCACAGATCAGAAAGAAGTTTCTCAGAAAGCTTCTTTCACGTTTTGAACGGATGAAATTTCCTTTATCAGCGTAGGCCTCAATGTGATCCAAAGAAGCCCTTCTCAGTTTCCCCAAAGACAGTGTTAATGGACTGCTCCACGAAACATTAGTGTAACTCTGTGAGATGAATTCACACATCACCAAGAAGTTTCTAAGAAAGCTTCTTTCTAGTTTTCATCTGTGGATATTTCCTTTGTCACTGTAATGTTCATTGCGCTATGAAGTATCTAATTGCAGATCTCCAGAAAACTGTGCTAACAAACTGATCACTGAAGAGAAACGTGTAACTCTGTGAGTTGCATTCACACATGGCAATGCAGTTTCTCAGAAAGCTTCTCTTTAGTTATTATGTGAGGATATTTCCTTTATCACCATGTGCCCCTACAGGCTCCCAATTATCACTTTGCAGATTCCACGAGAAGAGTGTTAGCAAACTTCTTCTTGAGGCAGAGGTTGTAACTCTGTGAGATGAACTCACAGATCAGAAAGAAGTTTCTCAGAAAGCTTCTTTCACGTTTTGAACGGATGAAATTTCCTTTATCAGCGTAGGCCTCAATGTGATCCAAAGAAGCCCTTCTCAGTTTCCCCAAAGACAGTGTTAATGGACTGCTCCACGAAACATAAGTGTAACTCTGTGAGATGAATTCACACATCACCAAAAAGTTTCTACGAAAGCTTCTTTCTAGTTTTCATCTGTGGATATTTCCTTTGTCACTGTAATGTTCATTGCGCTATGAAGTATCTAATTGCAGATTTCCAGAAAACTGTGCTAACAAACTGATCACTGAAGAGAAACGTGTAACTCTGTGAGTTGCATTCACACATGGCCATGCAGTTTCTCAGAAAGCTTCTCTTTAGTTATTATGTGAGGATAATTCCTTTACCAACATTGGCACCAATAGGCCTCCAAATATCACTTTGCAGATTCCACGGAAAGAGTGTTAGCAAACTTCTTCTTGAGGCAGAGGTTGTAACTCTGTGAGATGAACTCACAGATCAGAAAGAAGTTTCTCAGAAAGCTTCTTTCTCATTTTTATTGGAAGATGTTTCCATTGGCCCCTTTGGTTTCAAAGGGATCGGGAATATCTGTTCTCAGATTCCACACAAATAGGGCCAGGCCACGGCCCCACGAAAAACAGCTGCAACTTAGTGAGTTGAATTCACACATCACAAAGCGTTTCTCAGAAACCTTCTTTCATCAGTAAGACGAGGTTATTTGTGGTCTTGGAGCGCCACCGTGTGTCCTATTGCAGATTCTGCGAAAACTCTGCTAGCAAGTTTCTCAGTGGAAACAATGATGGACATCTGTGGTCTGAATTCACCCACAACAAAGAAGTGTCTGAGAAGGCTTCTCTGCAGGTTTCTCTGAGGATAGTTCCTTATTCAGCATGCGATTCAACGATATCCAAGATATCACATCAGAGATTCCTCAAAATGAGTGCTAGGAAACTCACCCGAGAAAGGGTGATAGAACACTGTGAAATGAATTCACATATCACAAAACAGTTTCTCAGAAACCTTCGTTCTGCTTTCTCTTGGAGGGTATTTCTTTTCTCCTTCTATTCTTCAAAGCTATCTGAAATATCACTTCTCGGAATCCACGGAAACAGTCCTAAGAAACGGCTCCGAAAAACACTGGCGTAACTCTGTGAGTTGCATTCTCACATGGCAATGCAGTTTCTCAGAAAGCTTCTCTTTAGTTATTATGTGAGGATATTTCCTTTATCACCATGGGCCCCAATAGGCTCCCAAATATCTCTTTGCAGATTCCACGAAAAGAGTGTTAGCAAACTGCTTCTTGAGGCAGAGGTTGTAACTCTGTGAGATGAACTCACAGATCAGAAAGAAGTTTCTCAGAAAGCTTCTTTTACGTTTTGAACGGATGAAATTTCCTTTATCAGCGTAGGCCTCAATGTGATCCAAGGAAGCTCTTCTCAGTTTCCTCAAAGACAGTGTTAATGGACTGCTCCACGAAACATAAGTGTAACTCTCTGAGATGAATTCACACATCACCAAGAAGTTTCTAAGAAAGTTTCTTTCTAGTTTTCGTTTGTGGATATTTCCTTTGTGACTGTAATGTTCATTGCGCTGTGAAGTATCTAATTGCAGATTTCCAGAAAACTGTGCTAACAAACTGATCACTGAAGAGAAACGTGTACCTCTGTGAGTTGCATTCACACATGACAATGCAGTTTCTCAGAAAGCTTCTCTTTAATTATTATGTGAGGATATTTGCTTTATCACCATGGGCTGCAATAGACTCCCAAATATCACTTTGCAGATTCCACGAAAAGAGTGTTTGCAATCTGCTTCTTGAGGCAGAGTTTGTAACTCTGTGAGATGAACTCACAGATTAGAAAGAAGTTTCTCAGAAAGCTGCTTTCATGTTTTGAACGGAAGAAATTTCCTTTATCAGCTTAGGCCCCAATGTGATCCAAAGAAGCCCTTCTCAGTTTCATCAAAGACAGTGTTAATGGACTGCTCCACGAAACATTAGTGTAACTCTGTGAGATGAATTCACACATCACCAAGAAGTTTCTAAGAAAGCTTCTTTCCAGTTTTCATCTGTGGATATTTCCTTTGTCACTGTAATGTTCATTGCGCTGGGAAGTATCTAATTGCAGATCTCCAGAAAACTGTGCTAACAAACTGATCACTGAAGAGAAACGTGTAACTCTGGGAGTTGCATTCACACATGGCAATGCAGTTTCTCAGAAAGCTTCTCTTTAGTTATTATGTGAGGATATTTCCTTTATCACCATGTGCCCCTACAGGCTCCAAAATATCACTTTGCAGATTCCACGAGAAGAGTGTTAGCAAACTTCTTCTTGAGGCAGAGGTTGTAACTCTGTGAGATGAACTCACAGATCAGAAAGAAGTTTCTCAGAAAGCTTCTTTCACGTTTTGAACGGATGAAATTTCCTTTATCAGCGTAGGCCTCAATGTGATCCAAAGAAGCCCTTCTCAGTTTCCCCAAAGACAGTGTTAATGGACTGCTCCACGAAACATAAGTGTAACTCTGTGAGATGAATTCACACATCACCAAGAAGTTTCTAAGAAAGCTTCTTTCCAGTTTTCATATGTGGATATTTCCTTTGTCACTGTAATGTTCATTGCGCTGTGAAGTATCTAATTGCAGAATTCCAGAAAACTGTGCTAACAAACTGATCACTGAAGAGAAACGTGTAACTCTGTGAGTTGCATTCACACATGGCAATGCAGTTTCTCAGAAAGCTTCTCTTTAGTTATTATGTGAGGATAATTCCTTTACCACCATTGGTCCCAATAGGCCTCCAAATATCACTTTGCAGATTCCACGGAAAGAGTGTTAGCAAACTGCTTCTTGAGGCAGAGGTTGTAATTCTGTGAGATGAACTCACTGATCAGAAAGAAGTTTCTCAGAAAGCTTCTTTCTCATTTTTATTGGAAGATGTTTCCATTGGCCCCTTTGGTTTCAAAGGGATCGGGAATATCTGTTCTCAGATTCCACACAAATAGGGCCAGGCCACGGCCCCACGAAATATAGCTGCAACTTAGTGAGTTGAATTCACACATCACAAAGCGGTTTCTCAGAAAGCTTCTTTCCTTAGTAAGACGAGGTTATTTGTGGTCTTGGAGCGCCACCGTGTGTCCTATTGCAGATTCTGCGAAAACTCTGCTAGCAAGTTTCTCAGTTGAAACAATGATGGACATCTGTGGGCTGAATTCACCCACAACAAAGAAGTGTCTGAGAAGGCTTCTCTGCAGGTTTCTCTGAGGATAGTTCCTTATTCAGCATGCGATTCAACGATATCCAAGACATCACATCAGAGATTCCTCAAAATGAGTGCTAGGAAACTCCCCCGAGAAAGGTTGATAGAACACTGTGAAATGAATTCACATATCACAAAACAGTTTCTCAGAAAGCTTGGTTCTGCTTTCTCTTGGAGGGTATTTCTTTTCTCCTTCTATTCTTCAAAGCTATCTGAAATATCACTTCTCGGAATCCACGAAAACAGTCCTAAGAAACGGTTCTAAAAAACACTGGCGTAACTCTGTGAGTTGCATTCACACATGGCAATGCAGTTTCTCAGAAAGCTTCTCTTTAGTTATTATATGGGGATATTTCCTTTATCACCATGGGCCAAAATATGCTCCCAAATATCACTTTGCAGATTCCACGAAAAGAGTGTTAGCAAACTGCTTCTTGAGGCAGAGGTTGTAACTCTGTGAGATGAACTCACAGATCAGAAAGAAGTTTCTCAGAAAGCTTCTTTTACGTTTTGAACGGATGAAATTTCCTTTATCAGCGTAGGCCTCAATGTGATCCAAGGAAGCCCTTCTCAGTTTCCTCAAAGACAGTGTTAATGGACTGCTCCACGAAACATAAGTGTAATTCTCTGAGATGAATTCACACATCACCAAGAAGTTTCTAAGAAAGTTTCTTTCTAGTTTTCATATGTGGATATTTCCTTTGTGACTGTAATGTTCATTGCGCTGTGAAGTATCTAATTGCAGATTTCCAGAAAACTGTGCTAACAAACTGATCACTGAAGAGAAACGTGTAACTCTGTGAGTTGCATTCACACATGGCAATGCACTTTCTCAGAAAGCTTCTCTTTAGTTATTATGTGAGGATATTTCCTTTATCACCATGTGCCCCTACAGGCTCCAAAATATCACTTTGCAGATTCCACGAGAAGAGTGTTAGCAAACTTCTTCTTGAGGCAGAGGTTGTAACTCTGTGAGATGAACTCACAGATCAGAAAGAAGTTTCTCAGAAAGCTTCTTTCACGTTTTGAACGGATGAAATTTCCTTTATCAGCTTAGGCCCCAATGTGATCCAAAGAAGCCCTTCTCAGTTTCCCCAAAGACAGTGTTAATGGACTGCTCCACGAAACATAAGTGTAACTCTGTGAGATGAATTCACACATCACCAAGAAGTTTCTAAGAAAGCTTCTTTCCAGTTTTCATATGTGGATATTTCCTTTGTCACTGTAATGTTCATTGCGCTGTGAAGTATCTAATTGCAGATTTCCAGAAAACTGTGCTAACAAACTGATCACTGAAGAGAAACGTGTAACTCTGTGAGTTGCATTCACACATGGCAATGCAGTTTCTCAGAAAGCTTCTCTTTAGTTATTATGTGAGGATAATTTCTTTATCACCATGGGCCCCAATAGGCTGCCAAATATCACTTTGCAGATTCCACGAACAGAGTGTTAGCAAACTGCTTCTTGAGGCAGAGGATGTAACTCTGTGAGATGAACTCACAGATCAGAAAGAAGTTTCTCAGAATGCTTCTTTCACGTTTTGAACGGAAGAAATTTCCTATATCAGCTTAGGCCCCAATGTGATCCAAAGAAGCCAGTCTCAGAGTCCCCAAAGACAGTGTTAATGGTCTGCTCCACGAAACATAAGTGTAATTCTGTGAGATGAATTCACACATCACCAAGAAGTTTCTAAGAACGCTTCTTTCCAGTTTTCATATGTGGATATTTCCTTTGTCACTGTAATGTTCATTTCGCTGTGAAGTATCTAATTGCAGATTTCAAGAAAACTGTGCTAACAAACTGATCACTGAAGAGAAACGTGTAACTCTGTGAGTTGCATTCACACATGGCAATGCAGTTTCTCAGAAAGCTTCTCTTTAGTTATTATGTGAGGATATTTCCTTTATCACCATGTGCCCCTATGGGCTCCCAAATATCACTTTGCAGATTCCACGAGAAGAGTGTTAGCAAACTTCTTCTTGAGGCAGAGTTTGTAACTCTGTGAGATGAACTCACAGATCAGAAAGAAGTTTCTCAGAAAGCTTCTTTCACGTTTTGAACGGATGAAATTTCCTTTATCAGCGTAGGCCTCAATGTGATCCAAAAAGCCCTTCTCAGTTTCCCCAAAGACAGTGTTAATGGACTGCTCCACGAAACATAAGTGTAACTCTGTGAGATGAATTCACACATCACCAAGAAGTTTCTAAGAAAGCTTCTTTCCAGTTTTTATATGTGGGTATTTCCTTTGTCACTGTAATGTTCATTACGCTGTGAAGTATCTAATTGCAGATTTCCAGAAAACTGTGCTAATAAACTGATCACTGAAGAGAAACGTGTAACTCTGTGAGTTGCATTCACACATGGCAATGCAGTTTCTCAGAAAGCTTCTCTTTAGTTATTATGTGTGGATAATTTCTTTATCACCATGGGCCCCAATAGGCTCCCAAATATCACTTTGCAGATTCCAAGAAAAGAGTGTTAGCAAACTGCTTCTTGAGGCAGAGGATGTAACTCTGTGAGATGAACTCACAGATCAGAAAGAAGTTTCTCAGAAAGCTTCTTTCACGTTTTGAACGGAAGAAATTTCCTTCATCAGCTTAGGCCACAATGTGATCCAAAGAAGCCCTTCTCAGTTTCCCCAAAGACAGTGTTAATGGACTGCTCCACGAAACATAAGTGTAATTCTGTGAGATGAATTCACACATCACCAAGAAGTTTCTAAGAAAGCTTCTTTCCAGTTTTCATATGTGGATATTTCCTTTGTCACTGTAATGTTCATTGCGCTGTGAAGTATCTAATTGCAGATTTCCAGAAAACTGTGCTAACAAACTGATCACTGAAGAGAAACGTGTAACTCTGTGAGTTGCATTCACACATGGCAATGCAGTTTCTCAGAAAGCTTCTCTTTAGTTATTATGTGAGGATATTTGCTTTATCACCATGGGCTGCACTGGACTCCCAAATATCACTTTGCAGATTCCACGAAAAGAGTGTTAGCAATCTGCTTCTTGAGGCAGAGTTTGTAACTCTGTGAGATGAACTCACAGATCAGAAAGAAGTTTCTCAGAAAGCTTCTTTCACGTTTTGAACGGAAGAAATTTCCTTTATCAGCTTAGGCCTCAATGTGATCCAAAGAAGCCCTTCTCAGTTTCCCCAAAGACAGTGTTAATGGACTGCTCCACGAAACATAAGTGTAACTCTGTGAGATGAATTCACACATCACCAAGAAGTTTCTAAGAAAGCTTCTTTCTAGTTTTCATCTGTGGATATTTCCTTTGTCACTGTAATGTTCATTGCGCTATGAAGTATCTAATTGCAGATCTCCAGAAAACTGTGCTAACAAACTGATCACTGAAGAGAAACGTGTAACTCTGGGAGTTGCATTCACACATGGCAATGCAGTTTCTCAGAAAGCTTCTCTTTAGTTATTATGTGAGGATATTTCCTTTATCACCAGGTGCCCCTACAGGCTCCAAAATATCACTTTGCAGATTCCACGAGAAGAGTGTTAGCAAACTTATTCTTGAGGCAGAGGTTGTAACTCTGTGAGATGAAGTCACAGATCAGAAAGAAGTTTCTCAGAAAGCTTCTTTCACATTTTGAACCGATGAAATTTCCTTTATCAGCGTTGGCCTCAATATGATCCAAAGAAGCCCTTCTCAGTTTCCCCTAAGACAGTGTTAATGGACTGCTCCACGAAACATAAGTGTAACTCTGTCAGATGAATTCACACATCACCAAGAAGTTTCTAAGAAAGCTTTTTTCCAGTTTTCATATGTGGATATTTCCTTTGTCACTGTAATGTTCATTGCGCTGTGAAGTATCTAATTGCAGATTTCCAGAAAACTGTGCTAAGAAACTGATCACTGAAGAGAAACGTGTAACTCTGTGAGTTGCATTCACACATGACAATGCAGTTTCTCAGAAAGCTTCTCTTTAGTTATTATGTGAGGATATTTGCTTTATCACCGTGGGCTGCAATAGACTCCCAAATATCACTTTGCAGATTCCACGAAAAGAATGTTAGCAATCTGCTTCTTGAGGCAGAGTTTGTAACTCTGTGAGATGAACTCACAGATCAGAAAGAAGTTTCTCAGAAAGCTTCTTTCACGTTTTGAACGGAAGAAATTTCCTTTATCAGTTTAGGCCCCAATGTGATCCAAAGAAGCCCTTCTCAGTTTCCCCAAAGACAGTGTTAATGGACTGCTCCACGAAACATAAGTGTAATTCTGTGAGATGAATTCACACATCACCAAGAAGTTTCTAAGAAAGCTTCTTTCCAGTTTTCATATGTGGATATTTCCTTTGTGACTGTAATGTTCATTGCGCTGTGAAGTATCTAATTGCAGATTTCCAGAAAACTGTGCTAACAAACTGATCACTGAAGAGAAAAGTGTAACTCTGTGAGTTGCATTCACACATGGCAATGCAGTTTCTCAGAAAGCTTCTTTTTAGTTATTATGTGAGGATATTTCCTTTATCACCATGTGCCCCTACGGGCTCCCAAATATCACTTTGCAGATTCCACGAGAAGAGTGTTGGCAAACTTCTTCTTGAGGCAGAGATTGTAACTCTGTGAGATGAACTCACAGATCAGAAGGAAGTTTCTCAGAAAGCTTCTTTCACGTTTTGAACGGAAGAAATTTCCTTTATCAGCTTAGGCCCCAATGTGATCCAAAGAAGCCCTTCTCAGTTTCCCCAAAGACAGTGTTAATGGACTGCTCCACGAAACATAAGGGTAACTCTGTGAGATGAATTCACACATCACCAAGAAGTTTCTAAGAAAGCTTCTTTCTAGTTTTCAACTGTGAATATTTCCTTTGTCACTGTAATGTTCATTGCGCTATGAAGTATCTAATTGCAGATCTCCAGAAAACTGTGCTAACAAACTGATCACTGAAGAGAAACGTGTAACTCTGTGAGTTGCATTCACACATGGCAATTCAGTTTCTCAGAAAGCTTCTCTTTAGTTATTATGTGAGGATATTTCCTTTATCACCATGTGCCCCTACAGGCTCCCAAATATCACTTTGCAGATTCCACGAGAAGAGTGTTAGCAAACTTCTTCTTGAGGCAGAGGTTGTAACTCTGTGAGATGAACTCACAAATCAGAAAGAAGTTTCTCAGAAAGCTTCTTTCACGTTTTGAACGGATGAAATTTCCTTTATCAGCTTAGGCCCCAATGTGATCCAAAGAAGCCCTTCTCAGTTTCCCCAAAGACAGTGTTAATGGACTGATCCACGAAACATAAGTGTAACTCTGTGAGATGAATTCACACATCACCAAGAAGTTTCTAAGAAAGCTTCTTTCCAGTTTTCATATGTGGATATTTCCTTTGTCACTGTAATGTTCATTGCGCTGTGAAGTATCTAATTGCAGATTTCCAGAAAACTGTGCTAACAAACTGATCACTGAAGAGAAACGTGTAACTCTGTGAGTTGCATTCACACATGACAATGCAGTTTCTCAGAAAGCTTCTATTTAGTTATTATGTGAGGATATTTGCTTTATCACCGTGGGCTGCAATAGACTCCCAAATATCACTTTGCAGATTCCACGAAAAGAGTGTTAGCAATCTGCTTCTTGAGGCAGAGTTTGTAACTCTGTGAGATGAACTCACAGATCAGAAAGAAGTTTCTCAGAAAGCTTCTTTCACGTTTTGAACGGAAGAAATTTCCTTTATCAGCTTAGGCCCCAATGTGATCCAAAGAAGCCCTTCTCAGTTTCCCCAAAGACAGTGTTAATGGACTGCTCCACGATACGTAAGTGTAACTCTGGGAGATGAATTCACACATCACCAAGAAGTTTCTAAGAAAGTTACTTTCTAGTTTTCAACTGTGGATATTTCCTTTGTCACTGTAATGTTCATTGCGCTATGAAGTATCTAATTGCAGATCTCCAGAAAACTGTGCTAACAAACTGATCACTGAAGAGAAACGTGTAACTCTGTGAGTTGCATTCACACATGGCAATGCAGTTTCTCAGAAAGCTTCTCTTTAGTTATTATGTGAGGATATTTCCTTTATCACCATGTGCCCCTACAGGCTCCAAAATATCACTTTGCAGATTCCACGAGAAGAGTGTTAGCAAACTTCTTCTTGAGGCAGAGGTTGTAACGCTGTGAGATGAACTCACAGATCAGAAAGAAGTTTCTCAGAAAGCTTCTTTCACGTTTTGAACGGATGAAATTTCCTTTATCAGCTTAGGCCCCAATGTGATCCAAAGAAGCCCTTCTCAGTTTCCCCAAAGACATTGTTAACGGACTGCTCCACGAAACATAAGTGTAACTCTGTGAGATGAATTCACACATCACCAAGAAGTTTCTAAGAAAGCTTCTTTCCAGTTTTCATATGTGGATATTTCCTTTGTCACTGTAATGTTCATTGCGCTGTGAAGTATCTAATTGCAGATTTCCAGAAAACTGTGCTAACAAACTGATCACTGAAGAGAAACGTGTAGCTCTGTGAGTTGCATTCACTCATGGCAATGCAGTTTCTCAGAAAGCTTCTCTTTAATTATTATGTGAGGATAAGTTCTTTATCACCATGGGCCCCAGTAGGCTCCCAAATATCACTTTTCAGATTCCACGAAAAGAGTGTTAGCAAACTGCTTCTTGAGGTAGAGGATGTAACTCTGTGCGATGAACTCACAGATCAGAAGGAAGTTTCTCAGAAAGTTTCTTTCACGGTTTGAACTAATGAAATTTCCTTTAACAGCTTAGGCCTCAATATGTTCCAAAGAAGCCCTTCTCAGTTTCCCCAAAGAGAGTGTTAATGGACTGCTCCGTGAAACATAAGTGTAACTCTGTGAGATGAATTCACACCTCACCAAGAAGTTTCTAAGAAAGCTTCTTTCCAGTTTTCATATGTGGATATTTCCTTTGTGACTGTAATGTTCATTGCGCTGTGTAGTATCTAATTGCAGATTTCCAGAAAACTGTGCTAACAAACTGATCACTGAAGAGAAACGTGTAACTCTGTGAGTTGCATTCACACATGGCAATGCAGTTTCTCAGAAAGCTTCTCTTTAGTTATTATGTGAGGATATTTCCTTTATCACCTTGTGCCCCTATGGGCTCCCAAATATCACTTTGCAGATTCCACGAGAAGAGTGTTAGCAAACTGCTTCTTGAGGCAGAGGTTGTAACTCTGTGAGATGAAGTCACAGATCAGAAAGAAGTTTCTCAGAAAGCTTCTTTCACGTTTTGAACGGATGAAATTTCCTTTATCAGCGTAGGCCTCAATGTGATCCAAAGAAGCCCTTCTCAGTTTCCCCAAAGACAGTGTTAATGGACTGCTCCACGAAACATAAGTGTAACTCTGTGAGATGAATTCACACATCACCAAGAAGTTTCTAAGAAAGCTTCTTTCCAGTTTTCATCTGTGGATATTTCCTTTGTCACTGTAATGTTCATTGCGCTGGGAAGAATCTAATTGCAGATCTCCAGAAAACTGTGCTAACAAACTGATCACTGAAGAGAAACGTGTAACTCTGTGAGTTGCATTCACACATGGCAATGCAGTTTCTCAGAAAGTTCTCTTTAGTTATTATGTGAGGATATTTCCTTTATCACCATGTGCCCCTACAGGCTCCAAAATATCACTTTGCAGATTCCACGAGAAGAGTGTTAGCAAACTTCTTCTTGAGGCAGTGGTTGTAACTCTGTGAGATGAAGTCACAGATCAGAAAGAAGTTTCTCTGAAAGCTTCTTTCACGTTTTGAACGGATGATATTTCCTTTATCAGCGTAGGCCTCAATGTGATCCAAAGAAGCCCTTCTCAGTTTCCCCAAAGACAGTGTTAATGGACTGCTCCACGAAACATAAGTGTAACTCTGTGAGATGAATTCACACATCACCAAGAAGTTTCTAAGAAAGCTTCTTTCCAGTTTTCATATGTGGATATTTCCTTTGTCACTGTAATGTTCATTGCGCTGTGAAGTATCTAATTGCAGAGTTCCAGAAAACTGTGCTAACAAACTGATCACTGAAGAGAAACGTGTAACTCTGTGAGTTGCATTCACACATGGCAATGCAGTTTCTCAGAAAGCTTCTCTTTAGTTATTATGTGAGGATAATTCCTTTACCACCATTGGTCCCAATAGTCCTCCAAATATCACTTTGCAGATTCCACGGAAAGAGTGTTAGCAAACTGCTTCTTGAGGCAGAGGTTGTAACTCTGTGAGATGAACTCACTGATCAGAAAGAAGTTTCTCAGAAAGCTTCTTTCTCATTTTTATTGGAAGATGTTTCCATTGGCCCCTTTGGTTTCAAAGGGATCGGGAATATCTGTTCTCAGATTCCACACAAATAGGGCCAGGCCACGGCCCCACGAAATATAGCTGCAACTTAGTGAGTTGAATTCACACATCACAAAGCGGTTTCTCAGAAAGCTTCTTTCCTTAGTAAGACGAGGTTATTTGTGGTCTTGGCGCGCCACCGTGTGTCCTATTGCAGATTCTGCGAAAACTCTGCTAGCAAGTTTCTCAGTTGAAACAATGATGGACATCTGTGGGCTGAATTCACGCACAACAAAGAAGTGTCTGAGAAGGCTTCTCTGCAGGTTTCTCTGAGGATAGTTCCTTATTCAGCATGCGATTCAACGATATCCAAGACATCACATCAGAGATTCCTCAAAATGAGTGCTAGGAAACTCCCCCGAGAAAGGTTGATAGAACACTGTGAAATGAATTCACATATCACAAAACAGTTTCTCAGAAAGCTTGGTTCTGCTTTCTCTTGGAGGGTATTTCTTTTCTCCTTCTATTCTTCAAAGCTATCTGAAATATCACTTCTCGGAATCCACAGAAACAGTCCCAAGAAACGGTTCTAAAAAACACTGGCGTAACTCTGTGAGTTGCATTCACACATGGCAATGCAGTTTCTCAGAAAGCTTCTCTTTAGTTATTATATGGGGATATTTCCTTTATCACCATGGGCCAAAATATGCTCCCAAATATCACTTTGCAGATTCCACGAAAAGAGTGTTAGCAAACTGCTTCTTGAGGCAGAGGTTGTAACTCTGTGAGATGAACTCACAGATCAGAAAGAAGTTTCTCAGAAAGCTTCTTTTACGTTTTGAACGGATGAAATTTCCTTTATCAGCGTAGGCCTCAATGTGATCCAAGGAAGCCCTTCTCAGTTTCCTCAAAGACAGTGTTAATGGACTGATCCACGAAACATAAGTGTAATTCTCTGAGATGAATTCACACATCACCAAGAAGTTTCTAAGAAAGTTTCTTTCTAGTTTTCATATGTGGATATTTCCTTTGTGACTGTAATGTTCATTGCGCTGTGAAGTATCTAATTGCAGATTTCCAGAAAACTGTGCTAACAAACTGATCACTGAAGAGAAACGTGTAACTCTGTGAGTTGCATTCACACATGGCAATGCAGTTTCTCAGAAAGCTTCTCTTTAGTTATTATGTGAGGATATTTCCTTTATCACCATGTGCCCCTACAGGCTCCAAAATATCACTTTGCAGATTCCACGAGAAGAGTGTTAGCAAACTTCTTCTTGAGGCAGAGGTTGTAACTCTGTGAGATGAACTCACAGATCAGAAAGAAGTTTCTCAGAAAGCTTCTTTCACGTTTTGAACGGATGAAATTTCCTTTATCAGCTTAGGCCCCAATGTGATCCAAAGAAGCCCTTCTCAGTTTCCCCAAAGACAGTGTTAATGGACTGCTCCACGAAACATAAGTGTAACTCTGTGAGATGAATTCACACATCACCAAGAAGTTTCTAAGAAAGCTTCTTTCCAGTTTTCATATGTGGATATTTCCTTTGTCACTGTAATGTTCATTGCGCTGTGAAGTATCTAATTGCAGATTTCCAGAAAACTGTGCTAACAAACTGATCACTGAAGAGAAACGTGTAACTCTGTGAGTTGCATTCACACATGGCAATGCAGTTTCTCAGAAAGCTTCTCTTTAGTTATTATGTGAGGATAATTTCTTTATCACCATGGGCCCCAATAGGCTGCCAAATATCACTTTGCAGATTCCACGAACAGAGTGTTAGCAAACTGCTTCTTGAGGCAGAGGATGTAACTCTGTGAGATGAACTCACAGATCAGAAAGAAGTTTCTCAGAATGCTTCTTTCACGTTTTGAACGGAAGAAATTTCCTATATCAGCTTAGGCCCCAATGTGATCCAAAGAAGCCCGTCTCAGTGTCCCCAAAGACAGTGTTAATGGTCTGCTCCACGAAACATAAGTGTAATTCTGTGAGATGAAATCACACATCACCAAGAAGTTTCTAAGAACGCTTCTTTCCAGTTTTCATATGTGGATATTTCCTTTGTGACTGTAATGTACATTTCGCTGTGAAGTATCTAATTGCAGATTTCAAGAAAACTGTGCTAACAAACTGATCACTGAAGAGAAACGTGTAACTCTGTGAGTTGCATTCACACATGGCAATGCAGTTTCTCAGAAAGCTTCTCTTTAGTTATTATGTGAGGATATTTCCTTTATCACCTTGTGCCCCTATGGGCTCCCAAATATCACTTTGCAGATTCCACGAGAAGAGTGTTAGCAAACTGCTTCTTGAGGCAGAGGTTGTAACTCTGTGAGATGAAGTCACAGATCAGAAAGAAGTTTCTCAGAAAGCTTCTTTCACGTTTTGAACGGATGAAATTTCCTTTATCATCGTAGGCCTCAATGTGATCCAAAGAAGCCCTTCTCAGTTTCCCCAAAGACAGTGTTAATGGACTGCTCCACGAAACATAAGTGTAACTCTGTGAGATGAATTCACACATCACCAAGAAGTTTCTAAGAAAGCTTCTTTCCAGTTTTCATCTGTGGATATTTCCTTTGTCACTGTAATGTTCATTGCGCTGGGAAGTATCTAATTGCAGATCTCCAGAAAACTGTGCTAACAAACTGATCACTGAAGAGAAACGTGTAACTCTGTGAGTTGCATTCACACATGGCCATGCAGTTTCTCAGAAAGCTTCTCTTTAGTTATTATGTGAGGATAATTCCTTTACCACCATTGGTCCCAATAGGCCTCCAAATATCACTTTGCAGATTCCACGGAAAGAGTGTTAGCAAACTGCTTCTTGAGGCAGAGGTTGTAACTCTGTGAGATGAACTCACTGATCAGAAAGAAGTTTCTCAGAAAGCTTCTTTCTCATTTTTATTGGAAGATGTTTCCATTGGCCCCTTTGGTTTCAAAGGGATCGGGAATATCTGTTCTCAGATTCCACACAAATAGGGCCAGGCCACGGCCCCACGAAATATAGCTGCAACTTAGTGAGTTGAATTCACACATCACATAGCGGTTTCTCAGAAAGCTTCTTTCCTTAGTAAGACGAGGTTATTTGTGGTCTTGGCGCGCCACCGTGTGTCCTATTGCAGATTCTGCGAAAACTCTGCTAGCAAGTTTCTCAGTTGAAACAATGATGGACATCTGTGGGCTGAATTCACGCACAACAAAGAAGTGTCTGAGAAGGCTTCTCTGCAGGTTTCTCTGAGGATAGTTCCTTATTCAGCATGCGATTCAACGATATCCAAGACATCACATCAGAGATTCCTCAAAATGAGTGCTAGGAAACTCCCCCGAGAAAGGTTGATAGAACACTGTGAAATGAATTCACATATCACAAAACAGTTTCTCAGAAAGCTTGGTTCTGCTTTCTCTTGGAGGGTATTTCTTTTCTCCTTCTATTCTTCAAAGCTATCTGAAATATCACTTCTCGGAATCCACAGAAACAGTCCCAAGAAACGGTTCTAAAAAACACTGGCGTAACTCTGTGAGTTGCATTCACACATGGCAATGCAGTTTCTCAGAAAGCTTCTCTTTAGTTATTATATGGGGATATTTCCTTTATCACCATGGGCCAAAATATGCTCCCAAATATCACTTTGCAGATTCCACGAAAAGAGTGTTAGCAAACTGCTTCTTGAGGCAGAGGTTGTAACTCTGTGAGATGAACTCACAGATCAGAAAGAAGTTTCTCAGAAAGCTTCTTTTACGTTTTGAACGGATGAAATTTCCTTTATCAGCGTAGGCCTCAATGTGATCCAAGGAAGCCCTTCTCAGTTTCCTCAAAGACAGTGTTAATGGACTGATCCACGAAACATAAGTGTAATTCTCTGAGATGAATTCACACATCACCAAGAAGTTTCTAAGAAAGTTTCTTTCTAGTTTTCATATGTGGATATTTCCTTTGTGACTGTAATGTTCATTGCGCTGTGAAGTATCTAATTGCAGATTTCCAGAAAACTGTGCTAACAAACTGATCACTGAAGAGAAACGTGTAACTCTGTGAGTTGCATTCACACATGGCAATGCAGTTTCTCAGAAAGCTTCTCTTTAGTTATTATGTGAGGATATTTCCTTTATCACCATGTGCCCCTACAGGCTCCAAAATATCACTTTGCAGATTCCACGAGAAGAGTGTTAGCAAACTTCTTCTTGAGGCAGAGGTTGTAACTCTGTGAGATGAACTCACAGATCAGAAAGAAGTTTCTCAGAAAGCTTCTTTCACGTTTTGAACGGATGAAATTTCCTTTATCAGCTTAGGCCCCAATGTGATCCAAAGAAGCCCTTCTCAGTTTCCCCAAAGACAGTGTTAATGGACTGCTCCACGAAACATAAGTGTAACTCTGTGAGATGAATTCACACATCACCAAGAAGTTTCTAAGAAAGCTTCTTTCCAGTTTTCATATGTGGATATTTCCTTTGTCACTGTAATGTTCATTGCGCTGTGAAGTATCTAATTGCAGATTTCCAGAAAACTGTGCTAACAAACTGATCACTGAAGAGAAACGTGTAACTCTGTGAGTTGCATTCACACATGGCAATGCAGTTTCTCAGAAAGCTTCTCTTTAGTTATTATGTGAGGATAATTTCTTTATCACCATGGGCCCCAATAGGCTGCCAAATATCACTTTGCAGATTCCACGAACAGAGTGTTAGCAAACTGCTTCTTGAGGCAGAGGATGTAACTCTGTGAGATGAACTCACAGATCAGAAAGAAGTTTCTCAGAATGCTTCTTTCACGTTTTGAACGGAAGAAATTTCCTATATCAGCTTAGGCCCCAATGTGATCCAAAGAAGCCCGTCTCAGTGTCCCCAAAGACAGTGTTAATGGTCTGCTCCACGAAACATAAGTGTAATTCTGTGAGATGAATTCACACATCACCAAGAAGTTTCTAAGAACGCTTCTTTCCAGTTTTCATATGTGGATATTTCCTTTGTGACTGTAATGTACATTTCGCTGTGAAGTATCTAATTGCAGATTTCAAGAAAACTGTGCTAACAAACTGATCACTGAAGAGAAACGTGTAACTCTGTGAGTTGCATTCACACATGGCAATGCAGTTTCTCAGAAAGCTTCTCTTTAGTTATTATGTGAGGATATTTCCTTTATCACCTTGTGCCCCTATGGGCTCCCAAATATCACTTTGCAGATTCCACGAGAAGAGTGTTAGCAAACTGCTTCTTGAGGCAGAGGTTGTAACTCTGTGAGATGAAGTCACAGATCAGAAAGAAGTTTCTCAGAAAGCTTCTTTCACGTTTTGAACGGATGAAATTTCCTTTATCAGCGTAGGCCTCAATGTGATCCAAAGAAGCCCTTCTCAGTTTCCCCAAAGACAGTGTTAATGGACTGCTCCACGAAACATAAGTGTAACTCTGTGAGATGAATTCACACATCACCAAGAAGTTTCTAAGAAAGCTTCTTTCCAGTTTTCATCTGTGGATATTTCCTTTGTCACTGTAATGTTCATTGCGCTGGGAAGTATCTAATTGCAGATCTCCAGAAAACTGTGCTAACAAACTGATCACTGAAGAGAAACGTGTAACTCTGTGAGTTGCATTCACACATGGCAATGCAGTTTCTCAGAAAGCTTCTCTTTAGTTATTATGTGAGGATAATTCCTTTACCACCATTGGTCCCAATAGGCCTCCAAATATCACTTTGCAGATTCCACGGAAAGAGTGTTAGCAAACTGCTTCTTGAGGCAGAGGTTGTAACTCTGTGAGATGAACTCACTGATCAGAAAGAAGTTTCTCAGAAAGCTTCTTTCTCATTTTTATTGGAAGATGTTTCCATTGGCCCCTTTGGTTTCAAAGGGATCGGGAATATCTGTTCTCAGATTCCACACAAATAGGGCCAGGCCACGGCCCCACGAAATATAGCTGCAACTTAGTGAGTTGAATTCACACATCACATAGCGGTTTCTCAGAAAGCTTCTTTCCTTAGTAAGACGAGGTTATTTGTGGTCTTGGCGCGCCACCGTGTGTCCTATTGCAGATTCTGCGAAAACTCTGCTAGCAAGTTTCTCAGTTGAAACAATGATGGACATCTGTGGGCTGAATTCACGCACAACAAAGAAGTGTCTGAGAAGGCTTCTCTGCAGGTTTCTCTGAGGATAGTTCCTTATTCAGCATGCGATTCAACGATATCCAAGACATCACATCAGAGATTCCTCAAAATGAGTGCTAGGAAACTCCCCCGAGAAAGGTTGATAGAACACTGTGAAATGAATTCACATATCACAAAACAGTTTCTCAGAAAGCTTGGTTCTGCTTTCTCTTGGAGGGTATTTCTTTTCTCCTTCTATTCTTCAAAGCTATCTGAAATATCACTTCTCGGAATCCACGGAAACAGTCCTAAGAAACGGTTATAAAAAACACTGGCGTAACTCTGTGAGTTGCATTCACACATGGCAATGCAGTTTCTCAGAAAGCTTCTCTTTAGTTATTATATGGGGATATTTCCTTTATCACCATGGGCCAAAATATGCTCCCAAATATCACTTTGCAGATTCCACGAAAAGAGTGTTAGCAAACTGCTTCTTGAGGCAGAGGTTGTAACTCTGTGAGATGAACTCACAGATCAGAAAGAAGTTTCTCAGAAAGCTTCTTTTACGTTTTGAACGGATGAAATTTCCTTTATCAGCGTAGGCCTCAATGTGATCCAAGGAAGCCCTTCTCAGTTTCCTCAAAGACAGTGTTAATGGACTGCTCCACGAAACATAAGTGTAATTCTCTGAGATGAATTCACACATCACCAAGAAGTTTCTAAGAAAGTTTCTTTCTAGTTTTCATATGTGGATATTTCCTTTGTGACTGTAATGTTCATTGCGCTGTGAAGTATCTAATTGCAGATTTCCAGAAAACTGTGCTAACAAACTGATCACTGAAGAGAAACGTGTAACTCTGTGAGTTGCATTCACACATGGCAATGCAGTTTCTCAGAAAGCTTCTCTTTAGTTATTATGTGAGGATATTTCCTTTATCACCATGTGCCCCTACAGGCTCCAAAATATCACTTTGCAGATTCCACGAGAAGAGTGTTAGCAAACTTCTTCTTGAGGCAGAGGTTGTAACTCTGTGAGATGAACTCACAGATCAGAAAGAAGTTTCTCAGAAAGCTTCTTTCACGTTTTGAACGGATGAAATTTCCTTTATCAGCTTAGGCCCCAATGTGATCCAAAGAAGCCCTTCTCAGTTTCCCCAAAGACAGTGTTAATGGACTGCTCCACGAAACATAAGTGTAACTCTGTGAGATGAATTCACACATCACCAAGAAGTTTCTAAGAAAGCTTCTTTCCAGGTTTCATATGTGGATATTTCCTTTGTCACTGTAATGTTCATTGCGCTGTGAAGTATCTAATTGCAGATTTCCAGAAAACTGTGCTAACAAACTGATCACTGAAGAGAAACGTGTAACTCTGTGAGTTGCATTCACACATGGCAATGCAGTTTCTCAGAAAGCTTCTCTTTAGTTATTATGTGAGGATAATTTCTTTATCACCATGGGCCCCAATAGGCTGCCAAATATCACTTTGCAGATTCCACGAACAGAGTGTTAGCAAACTGCTTCTTGAGGCAGAGGATGTAACTCTGTGAGATGAACTCACAGATCAGAAAGAAGTTTCTCAGAATGCTTCTTTCACGTTTTGAACGGAAGAAATTTCCTATATCAGCTTAGGCCCCAATGTGATCCAAAGAAGCCCGTCTCAGTGTCCCCAAAGACAGTGTTAATGGTCTGCTCCACGAAACATAAGTGTAATTCTGTGAGATGAATTCACACATCACCAAGAAGTTTCTAAGAACGCTTCTTTCCAGTTTTCATATGTGAATATTTCCTTTGTGACTGTAATGTTCATTTCGCTGTGAAGTATCTAATTGCAGATTTCAAGAAAACTGTGCTAACAAACTGATCACTGAAGAGAAACGTGTAACTCTGTGAGTTGCATTCACACATGGCAATGCAGTTTCTCAGAAAGCTTCTCTTTAGTTATTATGTGAGGATATTTCCTTTATCACCATGTGCCCCTATGGGCTCCCAAATATCACTTTGCAGATTCCACGAGAAGAGTGTTAGCAAACTTCTTCTTGAGGCAGAGTTTGTAACTCTGTGAGATGAACTCACAGATCAGAAAGAAGTTTCTCAGAAAGCTTCTTTCACGTTTTGAACGGATGAAATTTCCTTTATCAGCGTAGGCCTCAATGTGATCCAAAAAGCCTTTCTCAGTTTCCCCAAAGACAGTGTTAATGGACTGCTCCACGAAACATAAGTGTAACTCTGTGAGATGAATTCACACATCACCAAGAAGTTTCTAAGAAAGCTTCTTTCCAGTTTTTATATGTGGATATTTCCTTTGTCACTGTAATGTTCATTACGCTGTGAAGTATCTAATTGCAGATTTCCAGAAAACTGTGCTAATAAACTGATCACTGAAGAGAAACGTGTAACTCTGTGAGTTGCATTCACACATGGCAATTCAGTTTCTCAGAAAGCTTCTCTTTAGTTATCATGTGAGGATATTTCCTTTATCACCATGTGCCCCTACAGGCTCCCAAATATCACTTTGCAGATTCCACGAGAAGAGTGTTAGCAAACTTCTTCTTGAGGCAGAGGTTGTAACTCTGTGAGATGAACTCACAGATCAGAAAGAAGTTTCTCAGAAAGCTTCTTTCACCTTTTGAACGGAAGAAATTTCCTTTATCAGCTTAGGCCCCAATGTGATCCAAAGAAGCCCTTCTCAGTTTCCCCAAAGACAGTGTTAATGGACTGCTCCATGAAACATAAGTGTAATTCTGTGAGATGAATTCACACATCACCAAGAAGTTTCTAAGAAAGCTTCTTTCCAGTTTTCATATGTGGATATTTCCTTTGTGACTGTAATGTTCATTGCGCTGTGAAGTATCTAATTGCAGATTTCCAGAAAACTGTGCTAACAAACTGATCACTGAAGAGAAACGTGTAACTCTGTGAGTTGCATTCACACATGGCAATGCAGTTTCTCAGAAAGCTTCTCTTTAGTTATTATGTGAGGATATTTCCTTTATCACCATGTGCCCCTACAGGCTCCAAAATATCACTTTGCAGATTCCACGAGAAGAGTGTTAGCAAACTTCTTCTTGAGGCAGAGGTTGTAACTCTGTGAGATGAACTCACAAATCAGAAAGAAGTTTCTCAGAAAGCTTCTTTCACGTTTTGAACGGATGAAATTTCCTTTATCAGCTTAGGCCCCAATGTGATCCAAAGAAGCCCTTCTCAGTTTCCCCAAAGACAGTGTTAATGGACTGCTCCACGAAACATAAGTGTAACTCTGTGAGATGAATTCACACATCACCAAGAAGTTTCTAAGAAAGCTTCTTTCCAGTTTTCATATATGGATATTTCCTTTGTCACTGTAATGTTCATTGCGCTGTGAAGTATCTAATTGCAGATTTCCAGAAAACTGTGCTAACAAACTGATCACTGAAGAGAAACGTGTAACTCTGTGAGTTGCATTCACACATGACAATGCAGTTTCTCAGAAAGCTTCTATTTAGTTATTATGTGAGGATATTTTCTTTATCACCGTGGGCTGCAATAGACTCCCAAATATCACTTTGCAGATTCCACGAAAAGAGTGTTAGCAATCTGCTTCTTGAGGCAGAGTTTGTAACTCTGTGAGATGAACTCACAGATCAGAAAGAAGTTTCTCAGAAAGCTTCTTTCACGTTTTGAACGGAAGAAATTTCCTTTATCAGCTTAGGCCCCAATGTGATCCAAAGAAGCCCTTCTCAGTTTCCCCAAAGACAGTGTTAATGGACTGCTCCACGATACATAAGTGTAACTCTGTGAGATGAATTCACACATCACCAAGAAGTTTCTAAGAAAGCTTCTTTCTAGTTTTCAACTGTGGATATTTCCTTTGTCACTGTAATGTTCATTGCGCTATGAAGTATCTAATTGCATATCTCCAGAAAACTGTGCTAACAAACTGATCACTGAAGAGAAACGTGTAACTCTGTGAGTTGCATTCACACATGGCAATGCAGTTTCTCAGAAAGCTTCTCTTTAGTTATTATGTGAGGATATTTCCTTTATCACCATGTGCCCCTACAGGCTCCAAAATATCACTTTGCAGATTCCACGAGAAGAGTGTTAGCAAACTTCTTCTTGAGGCAGAGTTTGTAACTCTGTGAGATGAACTCACAGATCAGAAAGAAGTTTCTCAGAAAGCTTCTTTCACGTTTTGAACGGATGAAATTTCCTTTATCAGCTTAGGCCCCAATGTGATCCAAAGAAGCCCTTCTCAGTTTCCCCAAAGACATTGTTAACGGACTGCTCCACGAAACATAAGTGTAACTCTGTGAGATGAATTCACACATCACCAAGAAGTTTCTAAGAAAGCTTCTTTCCAGTTTTCATATGTGGATATTTCCTTTGTCACTGTAATGTTCATTGCGATGTGAAGTATCTAATTGCAGATTTCCAGAAAACTGTGCTAACAAACTGATCACTGAAGAGAAACGTGTAGCTCTGTGAGTTGCATTCACACATGACAATGCAGTTTCTCAGAAAGCTTCTCTTTAGTTATTATGTGAGGATATTTGCTTTATCACCATGGGCTGCAATAGACTCCCAAATATCACTTTGCAGATTCCACGAAAAGAGTGTTAGCAATCTGCTACTTGAGGCAGAGGATGTAACTCTGTGAGATGAACTCACAGATCAGAAAGAAGTTTCTCAGAAAGCTTCTTTCACGTTTTGAACGGAAGAAATTCCTTTATCAGCTTAGGCCCCAATGTGATCCAAAGAAGCCCTTCTCAGTTTCCCCAAAGACAGTGTTAATGGACTGCTCCACGAAACATAAGTGTAATTCTGTGAGATGAATTCACACATCACCAAGAAGTTTCTAAGAAAGCTTCTTTCCAGTTTTCATATGTGGATATTTCCTTTGTGACTGTAATGTTCATTGCGCTGTGAAGTATCTAATTGCAGATTTCCAGAAAACTGTGCTAACAAACTGATCACTGAAGAGAAACGTGTAACTCTGTGAGTTGCATTCACACATGGCAATGCAGTTTCTCAGAAAGCTTCTCTTTAGTTATTATGTGAGGATATTTCCTTTATCACCATGTGCCCCTACAGGCTCCAAAATATCACTTTGCAGATTCCACGAGAAGAGTGTTAGCAAACTTCTTCTTGAGGCAGAGGTTGTAACTCTGTGAGATGAACTCACAGATCAGAAAGAAGTTTCTCAGAAAGCTTCTTTCACGTTTTGAACGGATGAAATTTCCTTTATCAGCTTAGGCCCCAATGTGATCCAAAGAAGCCCTTCTCAGTTTCCCCAAAGACAGTGTTAATGGACTGCTCCACGAAACATAAGTGTAACTCTGTGAGATGAATTCACACATCACCAAGAAGTTTCTAAGAAAGCTTCTTTCCAGTTTTCATATGTGGATATTTCCTTTGTCACTGTAATGTTCATTGCGCTGTGAAGTATCTAATTGCAGATTTCCAGAAAACTGTGCTAACAAACTGATCACTGAAGAGAAACGTGTAACTCTGTGAGTTGCATTCACACATGACAATGCAGTTTCTCAGAAAGCTTCTCTTTAGTTATTATGTGAGGATATTTGCTTTATCACCATGGGCTGCAATAGACTCCCAAATATCACTTTGCAGATTCCACGAAAGGAGTGTTAGCAATCTGCTTCTTGAGTCAGAGTTTGTAACTCTGTGAGATGAACTCACAGATCAGAAAGAAGTTTCTCAGAAAGCTTCTTTCACGTTTTGAACGGAAGAAATTTCCTTTATCAGCTAAGGCCCCAATGTGATCCAAAGAAGCCCTTCTCAGTTTCCCCAAAGACAGTGTTAATGGACTGCTCCACGAAACATAAGTGTAACTCTGTGAGATGAATTCACACATCACCAAGAAGTTTCTAAGAAAGCTTCTTTCCAGTTTTCATATGTGGATATTTCCTTTGTGACTGTAATGTTCATTGCGCTGTGAAGTATCTAATTGCAGATTTCCAGAAAACTGTGCTAACAAACTGATCACTGAAGAGAAACGTGTAACTCTGTGAGTTGCATTCACACATGGCAATGCAGTTTCTCAGAAAGCTTCTCTTTAGTTATTATGTGAGGATATTTCCTTTATCACCATGTGCCCCTACAGGCTCCCAAATATCACTTTGCAGATTCCACGAGAAGAGTGTTAGCAAACTTCTTCTTGAGGCAGAGGTTGTAACTCTGTGAGATGAACTCACAGATCAGAAAGAAGTTTCTCAGAAAGCTTCTTTCACGTTTTGAACGGATGAAATTTCCTTTATCAGCGTAGGCCTCAATGTGATCCAAAGAAGCCCTTCTCAGTTTCCCCAAAGACAGTGTTAATGGACTGCTCCACGAAACATAAGTGTAACTCTGTGAGATGAATTCACACATCACCAAGAAGTTTCTAAGAAAGCTTCTTTCTAGTTTTCATACTGTGGATATTTCCTTTGTCGACTGTAATGTTCATTGCGCTATGAAGTATCTAATTGCAGATTTCCAGAAAACTGTGCTAACAAACTGATCACTGAAGAGAAACGTGTAACTCTGTGAGTTGCATTCACACATGGCAATGCAGTTTCTCAGAAAGCTTCTCTTTAGTTATTATGTGAGGATATTTCCTTTATCACCATGTGCCCCTACAGGCTCCAAAATATCACTTTGCAGATTCCACGAAAGAGTGTTAGCAAACTTCTTCTTGAGGCAGAGGTTGTAACTCTGTGAGATGAACTCACAGATCAGAAAGAAGTTTCTCAGAAAGCTTCTTTCACGTTTTGAACGGATGAAATTTCCTTTATCAGCTTAGGCCTCAATGTGATCCAAAGAAGCCCTTCTCAGTTTCCCCAAAGACAGTGTTAATGGACTGCTCCACGAAACATAAGTGTAACTCTGTGAGATGAATTCACACATCACCAAGAAGTTTCTAAGAAAGCTTCTTTCCAGTTTTCATATGTGGATATTTCCTTTGTGACTGTAATGTTCATTGCGCTGTGAAGTATCTAATTGCAGATTTCCAGAAAACTGTGCTAACAAACTGATCACTGAGAGAAACGTGTAACTCTGTGAGTTGCATTCACACATGACAATGCAGTTTCTCAGAAAGCTTCTCTTTAGTTATTATGTGAGGATATTTGCTTTATCACCATGGGCTGCAATAGACTCCCAAATATCACTTTGCAGATTCCACGAAAAGAGTGTTAGCAATCTGCTTCTTGAGGCAGAGTTTGTAACTCTGTGAGATGAACTCACAGATCAGAAAGAAGTTTCTCAGAAAGCTTCTTTCACGTTTTGAACGGAAGAAATTTCCTTTATCAGCTTAGGCCCCAATGTGATCCAAAGAAGCCCTTCTCAGTTTCCCCAAAGACAGTGTTAATGGACTGCTCCACGAAACATAAGTGTAATTCTGTGAGATGAATTCACACATCACCAAGAAGTTTCTAAGAAAGCTTCTTTCCAGTTTTCATATGTGGATATTTCCTTTGTCACTGTAATGTTCATTGCGCTGTGAAGTATCTAATTGCAGATTTCCAGAAAACTGTGCTAACAAACTGATCACTGAAGAGAAACGTGTAACTCTGTGAGTTGCATTCACACATGGCAATGCAGTTTCTCAGAAAGCTTCTCTTTAGTTATTATGTGAGGATATTTCCTTTATCACCATGTGCCCCTAAGGCTCCCAAATATCACTTTGCAGATTCCACGAGAAGAGTGTTAGCAAACTTCTTCTTGAGGCAGAGGTTGTAACTCTGTGAGATGAACTCACAGATCAGAAAGAAGTTTCTCAGAAAGCTTCTTTCACGTTTTGAACGGAAGAAATTTCCTTTATCAGCTTAGGCCTCAATGTGATCCAAAGAAGCCCTTCTCAGTTTCCCCAAAGACAGTGTTAATGGACTGCTCCACGAAACATAAGTGTAACTCTGTGAGATGAATTCACACATCACCAAGAAGTTTCTAAGAAAGCTTCTTTCTAGTTTTCATACTGTGGATATTTCCTTTGTCACTGTAATGTTCATTGCGCTATGAAGTATCTAATTGCAGATCTCCAGAAAACTGTGCTAACAAACTGATCACTGAAGAGAAACGTGTAACTCTGTGAGTTGCATTCACACATGACAATGCAGTTTCTCAGAAAGCTTCTCTTTAGTTATTATGTGAGGATATTTGCTTTATCACCATGGGCCTACAATAGACTCCCAAATATCACTTTGCAGATTCCACGAAAAGAGTGTTAGCAATCTGCTTCTTGAGGCAGAGTTTGTAACTCTGTGAGATGAACTCACAGATCAGAAAGAAGTTTCTCAGAAAGCTTCTTTCACGTTTTGAACGGAAGAAATTTCCTTTATCAGCGTAGGCCTCAATGTGATCCAAAGAAGCCCTTCTCAGTTTCCCCAAAGACAGTGTTAATGGACTGCTCCACGAAACATAAGTGTAACTCTGTGAGATGAATTCACACATCACCAAGAAGTTTCTAAGAAAGCTTCTTTCCAGTTTTCATATGTGGATATTTCCTTTGTCACTGTAATGTTCATTGCGCTGTGAAGTATCTAATTGCAGATTTCCAGAAAACTGTGCTAACAAACTGATCACTGAAGAGAAACGTGTAACTCTGTGAGTTGCATTCACACATGGCAATGCAGTTTCTCAGAAAGCTTCTCTTTAGTTATTATGTGAGGATATTTCCTTTATCACCATGTGCCCCTACAGGCTCCAAAATATCACTTTGCAGATTCCACGAGAAGAGTGTTAGCAAACTTCTTCTTGAGGCAGAGGTTGTAACTCTGTGAGATGAACTCACAGATCAGAAAGAAGTTTCTCAGAAAGCTTCTTTCACGTTTTGAACGGAATGAAATTTCCTTTATCAGCTTAGGCCCCAATGTGATCCAAAGAAGCCCTTCTCAGTTTCCCCAAAGACAGTGTTAATGGACTGCTCCACGAAACATAAGTGTAACTCTGTGAGATGAATTCACACATCACCAAGAAGTTTCTAAGAAAGCTTCTTTCCAGTTTTCATATGTGGATATTTCCTTTGTCACTGTAATGTTCATTGCGCTGTGAAGTATCTAATTGCAGATTTCCAGAAAACTGTGCTAACAAACTGATCACTGAAGAGAAACGTGTAACTCTGTGAGTTGCATTCACACATGACAATGCAGTTTCTCAGAAAGCTTCTCTTTAGTTATTATGTGAGGATATTTGCTTTATCACCATGGGCTGCAATAGACTCCCAAATATCACTTTGCAGATTCCACGAAAGAGTGTTAGCAATCTGCTTCTTGAGGCAGAGTTTGTAACTCTGTGAGATGAACTCACAGATCAGAAAGAAGTTTCTCAGAAAGCTTCTTTCACGTTTTGAACGGAAGAAATTTCCTTTATCAGCTTAGGCCCCAATGTGATCCAAAGAAGCCCTTCTCAGTTTCCCCAAAGACAGTGTTAATGGACTGCTCCACGAAACATAAGTGTAACTCTGTGAGATGAATTCACACATCACCAAGAAGTTTCTAAGAAAGCTTCTTTCCAGTTTTCATATGTGGATATTTCCTTTGTGACTGTAATGTTCATTGCGCTGTGAAGTATCTAATTGCAGATTTCCAGAAAACTGTGCTAACAAACTGATCACTGAAGAGAAACGTGTAACTCTGTGAGTTGCATTCACACATGGCAATGCAGTTTCTCAGAAAGCTTCTCTTTAGTTATTATGTGAGGATATTTCCTTTATCACCATGTGCCCCTACAGGCTCCAAATATCACTTTGCAGATTCCACGAGAAGAGTGTTAGCAAACTTCTTCTTGAGGCAGAGGTTGTAACTCTGTGAGATGAACTCACAGATCAGAAAGAAGTTTCTCAGAAAGCTTCTTTCACGTTTTGAACGGATGAAATTTCCTTTATCAGCGTAGGCCTCAATGTGATCCAAAGAAGCCCTTCTCAGTTTCCCCAAAGACAGTGTTAATGGACTGCTCCACGAAACATAAGTGTAACTCTGTGAGATGAATTCACACATCACCAAGAAGTTTCTAAGAAAGCTTCTTTCTAGTTTTCATACTGTGGATATTTCCTTTGTCGACTGTAATGTTCATTGCGCTATGAAGTATCTAATTGCAGATTTCCAGAAAACTGTGCTAACAAACTGATCACTGAAGAGAAACGTGTAACTCTGTGAGTTGCATTCACACATGGCAATGCAGTTTCTCAGAAAGCTTCTCTTTAGTTATTATGTGAGGATATTTCCTTTATCACCATGTGCCCCTACAGGCTCCAAAATATCACTTTGCAGATTCCACGAGAAGAGTGTTAGCAAACTTCTTCTTGAGGCAGAGGTTGTAACTCTGTGAGATGAACTCACAGATCAGAAAGAAGTTTCTCAGAAAGCTTCTTTCACGTTTTGAACGGATGAAATTTCCTTTATCAGCGTAGGCCTCAATGTGATCCAAAGAAGCCCTTCTCAGTTTCCCCAAAGACAGTGTTAATGGACTGCTCCACGAAACATAAGTGTAACTCTGTGAGATGAATTCACACATCACCAAGAAGTTTCTAAGAAAGCTTCTTTCCAGTTTTCATATGTGGATATTTCCTTTGTGACTGTAATGTTCATTGCGCTGTGAAGTATCTAATTGCAGATTTCCAGAAAACTGTGCTAACAAACTGATCACTGAAGAGAAACGTGTAACTCTGTGAGTTGCATTCACACATGACAATGCAGTTTCTCAGAAAGCTTCTCTTTAGTTATTATGTGAGGATATTTGCTTTATCACCATGGGCTGCAATAGACTCCCAAATATCACTTTGCAGATTCCACGAAAAGAGTGTTAGCAATCTGCTTCTTGAGGCAGAGTTTGTAACTCTGTGAGATGAACTCACAGATCAGAAAGAAGTTTCTCAGAAAGCTTCTTTCACGTTTTGAACGGAAGAAATTTCCTTTATCAGCTTAGGCCCCAATGTGATCCAAAGAAGCCCTTCTCAGTTTCCCCAAAGACAGTGTTAATGGACTGCTCCACGAAACATAAGTGTAATTCTGTGAGATGAATTCACACATCACCAAGAAGTTTCTAAGAAAGCTTCTTTCCAGTTTTCATATGTGGATATTTCCTTTGTCACTGTAATGTTCATTGCGCTGTGAAGTATCTAATTGCAGATCTCCAGAAAACTGTGCTAACAAACTGATCACTGAAGAGAAACGTGTAACTCTGTGAGTTGCATTCACACATGGCAATGCAGTTTCTCAGAAAGCTTCTCTTTAGTTATTATGTGAGGATATTTCCTTTATCACCATGTGCCCCTACAGGCTCCAAAATATCACTTTGCAGATTCCACGAGAAGAGTGTTAGCAAACTTCTTCTTGAGGCAGAGGTTGTAACTCTGTGAGATGAACTCACAGATCAGAAAGAAGTTTCTCAGAAAGCTTCTTTCACGTTTTGAACGGAATGAAATTTCCTTTATCAGCGTAGGCCTCAATGTGATCCAAAGAAGCCCTTCTCAGTTTCCCCAAAGACAGTGTTAATGGACTGCTCCACGAAACATAAGTGTAACTCTGTGAGATGAATTCACACATCACCAAGAAGTTTCTAAGAAAGCTTCTTTCCAGTTTTCATATGTGGATATTTCCTTTGTGCACTGTAATGTTCATTGCGCTGTGAAGTATCTAATTGCAGATTTCCAGAAAACTGTGCTAACAAACTGATCACTGAAGAGAAACGTGTAACTCTGTGAGTTGCATTCACACATGACAATGCAGTTTCTCAGAAAGCTTCTCTTTAGTTATTATGTGAGGATATTTGCTTTATCACCATGGGCTGCACTAGACTCCCAAATATCACTTTGCAGATTCCACGAAAAGAGTGTTAGCAATCTGCTTCTTGAGGCAGAGTTTGTAACTCTGTGAGATGAACTCACAGATCAGAAAGAAGTTTCTCAGAAAGCTTCTTTCACGTTTTGAACGGAAGAAATTTCCTTTATCAGCTTAGGCCTCAATGTGATCCAAAGAAGCCCTTCTCAGTTTCCCCAAAGACAGTGTTAATGGACTGCTCCACGAAACATAAGTGTAATTCTGTGAGATGAATTCACACATCACCAAGAAGTTTCTAAGAAAGCTTCTTTCCAGTTTTCATATGTGGATATTTCCTTTGTGACTGTAATGTTCATTGCGCTGTGAAGTATCTAATTGCAGATTTCCAGAAAACTGTGCTAACAAACTGATCACTGAAGAGAAACGTGTAACTCTGTGAGTTGCATTCACACATGGCAATGCAGTTTCTCAGAAAGCTTCTCTTTAGTTATTATGTGAGGATATTTCCTTTATCACCATGTGCCCCTACAGGCTCCCAAATATCACTTTGCAGATTCCACGAGAAGAGTGTTAGCAAACTTCTTCTTGAGGCAGAGGTTGTAACTCTGTGAGATGAACTCACAGATCAGAAAGAAGTTTCTCAGAAAGCTTCTTTCACGTTTTGAACGGAAGAAATTTCCTTTATCAGCTTAGGCCTCAATGTGATCCAAAGAAGCCCTTCTCAGTTTCCCCAAAGACAGTGTTAATGGACTGCTCCACGAAACATAAGTGTAACTCTGTGAGATGAATTCACACATCACCAAGAAGTTTCTAAGAAAGCTTCTTTCCAGTTTTCATATGTGGATATTTCCTTTGTCACTGTAATGTTCATTGCGCTGTGAAGTATCTAATTGCAGATTTCCAGAAAACTGTGCTAACAAACTGATCACTGAAGAGAAACGTGTAACTCTGTGAGTTGCATTCACACATGGCAATGCAGTTTCTCAGAAAGCTTCTCTTTAGTTATTATGTGAGGATATTTCCTTCATCACCATGTGCCCCTAAGGGCTCCCAAATATCACTTTGCAGATTCCACGAGAAGAGTGTTAGCAAACTTCTTCTTGAGGCAGAGGTTGTAACTCTGTGAGATGAACTCACAGATCAGAAAGAAGTTTCTCAGAAAGCTTCTTTCTCATTTTTATTGGAAGATGTTTCCATTGGCCCCTTTGGTTTCAAAGGGATCGGGAATATCTCTTCTCAGATTCCACACAAATAGGGCCAGGCCACGGCCCCACGAAATACAGCTGCAACTTAGTGAGTTGAATTCACACATCACAAAGCGGTTTCTCAGAAAGCTTCTTTCTTTAGTAAGACGAGGTTATTTGTGGTCTTGGAGCGCCACCGTGTGTCCTATTGCAGATTCTGCGAAAAATCTGCTAGCAAGTTTCTCAGTGGAAACAATGATGGACATCTGTGGGCTGAATTCACCCACAACAAAGAAGTGTCTGAGAAGGCTTCTCTGCAGGTTTCTCTGAGGATAGTTCCTTATTCAGCATGCGATTCAACGATATCCAAGACATCACATCAGAGATTCCTCATAATGAGTGCTAGGAAACTCCCCCGAGAAAGGGTGATAGAACACTGTGAAATGAATTCACATATCACAAAACAGTTTCTCAGAAAGCTTGGTTCTGCTTTCTCTTGGAGGGTATTTCTTTTCTCCTTCTATTCTTCAAAGCTATCTGAAATATCACTTCTCGGAATCCACGGAAACAGTCCTAAGAAACGGCTCCAAAAAACACTGGCGTAACTCTGTGAGTTGCATTCACACATGGCAATGCAGTTTCTCAGAAAGCTTCTCTTTAGTTATTATATGAGGATATTTCCTTTATCACCATGGGCCCCAATATGCTCCCAAATATCACTTTGCAGATTCCACGAAAAGAGTGTTAGCAAACTGCTTCTTGAGGCAGAGGTTGTAACTCTGTGAGATGAACTCACAGATCAGAAAGAAGTTTCTCAGAAAGCTTCTTTTACGTTTTGAACGGATGAAATTTCCTTTATCAGCGTAGGCCTCAAAGTGATCCAAGGAAGCCCTTCTCAGTTTCCTCAAAGACAGTGTTAATGGACTGCTCCACGAAACATAAGTGTAACTCTCTGAGATGAATTCACACATCACCAAGAAGTTTCTAAGAAAGTTTCTTACTAGTTTTCATATGTGGATATTTCCTTTGTGACTGTTATGTTCATTGCGCTGTGAAGTATCTAATTGCAGATTTCCAGAAAACTGTGCTAACAAACTGATCACTGAAGAGAAACGTGTAACTCTGTGAGTTGCATTCACACATGACAATGTAGTTTTTCAGAAAGCTTCTCTTTGGTTATTATGTGAGGATATTTGCTTTATCACCATGGCTGCAATAGACTCCCAAATATCACTTTGCAGATTCCACGAAAAGAGTGTTAGCAATCTGCTTCTTGAGGCAGAGTTTGTAACTCTGTGAGATGAACTCACAGATCAGAAAGAAGTTTCTCAGAAAGCTTCTTTCACGTTTTGAACGGAAGAAATTTCCTTTATCAGCTTAGGCCTCAATGTGATCCAAAGAAGCCCTTCTCAGTTTCCCCAAAGACAGTGTTAATGGACTGCTCCACGAAACATAAGTGTAACTCTGTGAGATGAATTCACACATCACCAAGAAGTTTCTAAGAAAGCTTCTTTCCAGTTTTCATATGTGGATATTTCCTTTGTGACTGTAATGTTCATTGCGCTGTGAAGTATCTAATTGCAGATTTCCAGAAAACTGTGCTAACAAACTGATCACTGAAGAGAAACGTGTAACTCTGTGAGTTGCATTCACACATGACAATGCAGTTTCTCAGAAAGCTTCTCTTTAGTTATTATGTGAGGATATTTGCTTTATCACCATGGGCTGCAATAGACTCCCAAATATCACTTTGCAGATTCCACGAAAAGAGTGTTAGCAATCTGCTTCTTGAGGCAGAGTTTGTAACTCTGTGAGATGAACTCACAGATCAGAAAGAAGTTTCTCAGAAAGCTTCTTTCACGTTTTGAACGGAAGAAATTTCCTTTATCAGCGTAGGCCTCAATGTGATCCAAAGAAGCCCTTCTCAGTTTCCCCAAAGACAGTGTTAATGGACTGCTCCACGAAACATAAGTGTAACTCTGTGAGATGAATTCACACATCACCAAGAAGTTTCTAAGAAAGCTTCTTTCCAGTTTTCATATGTGGATATTTCCTTTGTCACTGTAATGTTCATTGCGCTGTGAAGTATCTAATTGCAGATCTCCAGAAAACTGTGCTAACAAACTGATCACTGAAGAGAAACGTGTAACTCTGTGAGTTGCATTCACACATGACAATGCAGTTTCTCAGAAAGCTTCTCTTTAGTTATTATGTGAGGATATTTCCTTTATCACCATGTGCCCCTACAGGCTCCAAAATATCACTTTGCAGATTCCACGAGAAGAGTGTTAGCAAACTTCTTCTTGAGGCAGAGGTTGTAACTCTGTGAGATGAACTCACAGATCAGAAAGAAGTTTCTCAGAAAGCTTCTTTCACGTTTTGAACGGAATGAAATTTCCTTTATCAGCGTAGGCCTCAATGTGATCCAAAGAAGCCCTTCTCAGTTTCCCCAAAGACAGTGTTAATGGACTGCTCCACGAAACATAAGTGTAACTCTGTGAGATGAATTCACACATCACCAAGAAGTTTCTAAGAAAGCTTCTTTCCAGTTTTCATATGTGGATATTTCCTTTGTCACTGTAATGTTCATTGCGCTGTGAAGTATCTAATTGCAGATTTCCAGAAAACTGTGCTAACAAACTGATCACTGAAGAGAAACGTGTAACTCTGTGAGTTGCATTCACACATGACAATGCAGTTTCTCAGAAAGCTTCTCTTTAGTTATTATGTGAGGATATTTGCTTTATCACCATGGGCTGCAATAGACTCCCAAATATCACTTTGCAGATTCCACGAAAAGAGTGTTAGCAATCTGCTTCTTGAGGCAGAGTTTGTAACTCTGTGAGATGAACTCACAGATCAGAAAGAAGTTTCTCAGAAAGCTTCTTTCACGTTTTGAACGGAAGAAATTTCCTTTATCAGCTTAGGCCCCAATGTGATCCAAAGAAGCCCTTCTCAGTTTCCCCAAAGACAGTGTTAATGGACTGCTCCACGAAACATAAGTGTAACTCTGTGAGATGAATTCACACATCACCAAGAAGTTTCTAAGAAAGCTTCTTTCCAGTTTTCATATGTGGATATTTCCTTTGTCACTGTAATGTTCATTGCGCTGTGAAGTATCTAATTGCAGATTTCCAGAAAACTGTGCTAACAAACTGATCACTGAAGAGAAACGTGTAACTCTGTGAGTTGCATTCACACATGGCAATGCAGTTTCTCAGAAAGCTTCTCTTTAGTTATTATGTGAGGATATTTCCTTTATCACCATGTGCCCCTACAGGCTCCAAAATATCACTTTGCAGATTCCACGAGAAGAGTGTTAGCAATCTTCTTCTTGAGGCAGAGGTTGTAACTCTGTGAGATGAACTCACAGATCAGAAAGAAGTTTCTCAGAAAGCTTCTTTCACGTTTTGAACGGAAGAAATTTCCTTTATCAGCGTAGGCCTCAATGTGATCCAAAGAAGCCCTTCTCAGTTTCCCCAAAGACAGTGTTAATGGACTGCTCCACGAAACATAAGTGTAACTCTGTGAGATGAATTCACACATCACCAAGAAGTTTCTAAGAAAGCTTCTTTCCAGTTTTCATATGTGGATATTTCCTTTGTCACTGTAATGTTCATTGCGCTGTGAAGTATCTAATTGCAGATTTCCAGAAAACTGTGCTAACAAACTGATCACTGAAGAGAAACGTGTAACTCTGTGAGTTGCATTCACACATGGCAATGCAGTTTCTCAGAAAGCTTCTCTTTAGTTATTATGTGAGGATATTTGCTTTATCACCATGGGCTGCAATAGACTCCCAAATATCACTTTGCAGATTCCACGAAAAGAGTGTTAGCAATCTGCTTCTTGAGGCAGAGTTTGTAACTCTGTGAGATGAACTCACAGATCAGAAAGAAGTTTCTCAGAAAGCTTCTTTCACGTTTTGAACGGAAGAAATTTCCTTTATCAGCTTAGGCCTCAATGTGATCCAAAGAAGCCCTTCTCAGTTTCCCCAAAGACAGTGTTAATGGACTGCTCCACGAAACATAAGTGTAACTCTGTGAGATGAATTCACACATCACCAAGAAGTTTCTAAGAAAGCTTCTTTCCAGTTTTCATATGTGGATATTTCCTTTGTCACTGTAATGTTCATTGCGCTGTGAAGTATCTAATTGCAGATCTCCAGAAAACTGTGCTAACAAACTGATCACTGAAGAGAAACGTGTAACTCTGTGAGTTGCATTCACACATGACAATGCAGTTTCTCAGAAAGCTTCTCTTTAGTTATTATGTGAGGATATTTCCTTTATCACCATGTGCCCCTACAGGCTCCAAAATATCACTTTGCAGATTCCACGAGAAGAGTGTTAGCAAACTTCTTCTTGAGGCAGAGGTTGTAACTCTGTGAGATGAACTCACAGATCAGAAAGAAGTTTCTCAGAAAGCTTCTTTCACGTTTTGAACGGAATGAAATTTCCTTTATCAGCGTAGGCCTCAATGTGATCCAAAGAAGCCCTTCTCAGTTTCCCCAAAGACAGTGTTAATGGACTGCTCCACGAAACATAAGTGTAACTCTGTGAGATGAATTCACACATCACCAAGAAGTTTCTAAGAAAGCTTCTTTCCAGTTTTCATATGTGGATATTTCCTTTGTCACTGTAATGTTCATTGCGCTGTGAAGTATCTAATTGCAGATTTCCAGAAAACTGTGCTAACAAACTGATCACTGAAGAGAAACGTGTAACTCTGTGAGTTGCATTCACACATGACAATGCAGTTTCTCAGAAAGCTTCTCTTTAGTTATTATGTGAGGATATTTCCTTTATCACCATGGGCTGCACTAGAGCTCCAAAATATCACTTTGCAGATTCCACGAAAAGAGTGTTAGCAATCTGCTTCTTGAGGCAGAGTTTGTAACTCTGTGAGATGAACTCACAGATCAGAAAGAAGTTTCTCAGAAAGCTTCTTTCACGTTTTGAACGGAAGAAATTTCCTTTATCAGCGTAGGCCCCAATGTGATCCAAAGAAGCCCTTCTCAGTTTCCCCAAAGACAGTGTTAATGGACTGCTCCACGAAACATAAGTGTAATTCTGTGAGATGAATTCACACATCACCAAGAAGTTTCTAAGAAAGCTTCTTTCCAGTTTTCATATGTGGATATTTCCTTTGTCACTGTAATGTTCATTGCGCTGTGAAGTATCTAATTGCAGATCTCCAGAAAACTGTGCTAACAAACTGATCACTGAAGAGAAACGTGTAACTCTGTGAGTTGCATTCACACATGGCAATGCAGTTTCTCAGAAAGCTTCTCTTTAGTTATTATGTGAGGATATTTCCTTTATCACCATGTGCCCCTACAGGCTCCAAAATATCACTTTGCAGATTCCACGAGAAGAGTGTTAGCAAACTTCTTCTTGAGGCAGAGGTTGTAACTCTGTGAGATGAACTCACAGATCAGAAAGAAGTTTCTCAGAAAGCTTCTTTCACGTTTTGAACGGAAGAAATTTCCTTTATCAGCGTAGGCCTCAATGTGATCCAAAGAAGCCCTTCTCAGTTTCCCCAAAGACAGTGTTAATGGACTGCTCCACGAAACATAAGTGTAACTCTGTGAGATGAATTCACACATCACCAAGAAGTTTCTAAGAAAGCTTCTTTCCAGTTTTCATATGTGGATATTTCCTTTGTCACTGTAATGTTCATTGCGCTGTGAAGTATCTAATTGCAGATTTCCAGAAAACTGTGCTAACAAACTGATCACTGAAGAGAAACGTGTAACTCTGTGAGTTGCATTCACACATGACAATGCAGTTTCTCAGAAAGCTTCTCTTTAGTTATTATGTGAGGATATTTGCTTTATCACCATGGGCTGCAATAGACTCCCAAATATCACTTTGCAGATTCCACGAAAAGAGTGTTAGCAATCTGCTTCTTGAGGCAGAGTTTGTAACTCTGTGAGATGAACTCACAGATCAGAAAGAAGTTTCTCAGAAAGCTTCTTTCACGTTTTGAACGGAAGAAATTTCCTTTATCAGCTTAGGCCTCAATGTGATCCAAAGAAGCCCTTCTCAGTTTCCCCAAAGACAGTGTTAATGGACTGCTCCACGAAACATAAGTGTAACTCTGTGAGATGAATTCACACATCACCAAGAAGTTTCTAAGAAAGCTTCTTTCCAGTTTTCATATGTGGATATTTCCTTTGTGACTGTAATGTTCATTGCGCTGTGAAGTATCTAATTGCAGATTTCCAGAAAACTGTGCTAACAAACTGATCACTGAAGAGAAACGTGTAACTCTGTGAGTTGCATTCACACATGGCAATGCAGTTTCTCAGAAAGCTTCTCTTTAGTTATTATGTGAGGATATTTCCTTTATCACCATGGGCCTGCAATAGACTCCCAAATATCACTTTGCAGATTCCACGAGAAGAGTGTTAGCAAATCTGCTTCTTGAGGCAGAGGTTGTAACTCTGTGAGATGAACTCACAGATCAGAAAGAAGTTTCTCAGAAAGCTTCTTTCACGTTTTGAACGGAAGAAATTTCCTTTATCAGCGTAGGCCTCAATGTGATCCAAAGAAGCCCTTCTCAGTTTCCCCAAAGACAGTGTTAATGGACTGCTCCACGAAACATAAGTGTAACTCTGTGAGATGAATTCACACATCACCAAGAAGTTTCTAAGAAAGCTTCTTTCCAGTTTTCATATGTGGATATTTCCTTTGTCACTGTAATGTTCATTGCGCTGTGAAGTATCTAATTGCAGATCTCCAGAAAACTGTGCTAACAAACTGATCACTGAAGAGAAACGTGTAACTCTGTGAGTTGCATTCACACATGGCAATGCAGTTTCTCAGAAAGCTTCTCTTTAGTTATTATGTGAGGATATTTCCTTTATCACCATGTGCCCCTACAGGCTCCAAAATATCACTTTGCAGATTCCACGAGAAGAGTGTTAGCAAACTTCTTCTTGAGGCAGAGGTTGTAACTCTGTGAGATGAACTCACAGATCAGAAAGAAGTTTCTCAGAAAGCTTCTTTCACGTTTTGAACGGAAGAAATTTCCTTTATCAGCGTAGGCCTCAATGTGATCCAAAGAAGCCCTTCTCAGTTTCCCCAAAGACAGTGTTAATGGACTGCTCCACGAAACATAAGTGTAACTCTGTGAGATGAATTCACACATCACCAAGAAGTTTCTAAGAAAGCTTCTTTCCAGTTTTCATATGTGGATATTTCCTTTGTGACTGTAATGTTCATTGCGCTGTGAAGTATCTAATTGCAGATTTCCAGAAAACTGTGCTAACAAACTGATCACTGAAGAGAAACGTGTAACTCTGTGAGTTGCATTCACACATGACAATGCAGTTTCTCAGAAAGCTTCTCTTTAGTTATTATGTGAGGATATTTGCCTTTATCACCATGGGCCCCTATAGGCTCCCAAATATCACTTTGCAGATTCCACGAGAAGAGTGTTAGCAAACTTCTTCTTGAGGCAGAGGTTGTAACTCTGTGAGATGAACTCACAGATCAGAAAGAAGTTTCTCAGAAAGCTTCTTTCACGTTTTGAACGGAAGAAATTTCCTTTATCAGCGTAGGCCTCAATGTGATCCAAAGAAGCCCTTCTCAGTTTCCCCAAAGACAGTGTTAATGGACTGCTCCACGAAACATAAGTGTAACTCTGTGAGATGAATTCACACATCACCAAGAAGTTTCTAAGAAAGCTTCTTTCCAGTTTTCATATGTGGATATTTCCTTTGTCACTGTAATGTTCATTGCGCTGTGAAGTATCTAATTGCAGATCTCCAGAAAACTGTGCTAACAAACTGATCACTGAAGAGAAACGTGTAACTCTGTGAGTTGCATTCACACATGGCAATGCAGTTTCTCAGAAAGCTTCTCTTTAGTTATTATGTGAGGATATTTCCTTTATCACCATGTGCCCCTACAGGCTCCAAAATATCACTTTGCAGATTCCACGAGAAGAGTGTTAGCAAACTTCTTCTTGAGGCAGAGGTTGTAACTCTGTGAGATGAACTCACAGATCAGAAAGAAGTTTCTCAGAAAGCTTCTTTCACGTTTTGAACGGAAGAAATTTCCTTTATCAGCGTAGGCCTCAATGTGATCCAAAGAAGCCCTTCTCAGTTTCCCCAAAGACAGTGTTAATGGACTGCTCCACGAAACATAAGTGTAACTCTGTGAGATGAATTCACACATCACCAAGAAGTTTCTAAGAAAGCTTCTTTCCAGTTTTCATATGTGGATATTTCCTTTGTCACTGTAATGTTCATTGCGCTGTGAAGTATCTAATTGCAGATTTCCAGAAAACTGTGCTAACAAACTGATCACTGAAGAGAAACGTGTAACTCTGTGAGTTGCATTCACACATGACAATGCAGTTTCTCAGAAAGCTTCTCTTTAGTTATTATGTGAGGATATTTGCTTTATCACCATGGGCTGCAATAGACTCCCAAATATCACTTTGCAGATTCCACGAAAAGAGTGTTAGCAATCTGCTTCTTGAGGCAGAGTTTGTAACTCTGTGAGATGAACTCACAGATCAGAAAGAAGTTTCTCAGAAAGCTTCTTTCACGTTTTGAACGGAAGAAATTTCCTTTATCAGCTTAGGCCTCAATGTGATCCAAAGAAGCCCTTCTCAGTTTCCCCAAAGACAGTGTTAATGGACTGCTCCACGAAACATAAGTGTAACTCTGTGAGATGAATTCACACATCACCAAGAAGTTTCTAAGAAAGCTTCTTTCCAGTTTTCATATGTGGATATTTCCTTTGTCACTGTAATGTTCATTGCGCTGTGAAGTATCTAATTGCAGATCTCCAGAAAACTGTGCTAACAAACTGATCACTGAAGAGAAACGTGTAACTCTGTGAGTTGCATTCACACATGGCAATGCAGTTTCTCAGAAAGCTTCTCTTTAGTTATTATGTGAGGATATTTCCTTTATCACCATGTGCCCCTACAGGCTCCAAAATATCACTTTGCAGATTCCACGAGAAGAGTGTTAGCAAACTTCTTCTTGAGGCAGAGGTTGTAACTCTGTGAGATGAACTCACAGATCAGAAAGAAGTTTCTCAGAAAGCTTCTTTCACGTTTTGAACGGAAGAAATTTCCTTTATCAGCGTAGGCCTCAATGTGATCCAAAGAAGCCCTTCTCAGTTTCCCCAAAGACAGTGTTAATGGACTGCTCCACGAAACATAAGTGTAACTCTGTGAGATGAATTCACACATCACCAAGAAGTTTCTAAGAAAGCTTCTTTCCAGTTTTCATATGTGGATATTTCCTTTGTCACTGTAATGTTCATTGCGCTGTGAAGTATCTAATTGCAGATTTCCAGAAAACTGTGCTAACAAACTGATCACTGAAGAGAAACGTGTAACTCTGTGAGTTGCATTCACACATGACAATGCAGTTTCTCAGAAAGCTTCTCTTTAGTTATTATGTGAGGATATTTGCTTTATCACCATGGGCTGCAATAGACTCCCAAATATCACTTTGCAGATTCCACGAAAAGAGTGTTAGCAATCTGCTTCTTGAGGCAGAGTTTGTAACTCTGTGAGATGAACTCACAGATCAGAAAGAAGTTTCTCAGAAAGCTTCTTTCACGTTTTGAACGGAAGAAATTTCCTTTATCAGCTTAGGCCTCAATGTGATCCAAAGAAGCCCTTCTCAGTTTCCCCAAAGACAGTGTTAATGGACTGCTCCACGAAACATAAGTGTAACTCTGTGAGATGAATTCACACATCACCAAGAAGTTTCTAAGAAAGCTTCTTTCCAGTTTTCATATGTGGATATTTCCTTTGTCACTGTAATGTTCATTGCGCTGTGAAGTATCTAATTGCAGATTTCCAGAAAACTGTGCTAACAAACTGATCACTGAAGAGAAACGTGTAACTCTGTGAGTTGCATTCACACATGACAATGCAGTTTCTCAGAAAGCTTCTCTTTAGTTATTATGTGAGGATATTTCCTTTATCACCATGTGCCCCTACAGGCTCCCAAATATCACTTTGCAGATTCCACGAGAAGAGTGTTAGCAAACTTCTTCTTGAGGCAGAGGTTGTAACTCTGTGAGATGAACTCACAGATCAGAAAGAAGTTTCTCAGAAAGCTTCTTTCACGTTTTGAACGGAAGAAATTTCCTTTATCAGCTTAGGCCTCAATGTGATCCAAAGAAGCCCTTCTCAGTTTCCCCAAAGACAGTGTTAATGGACTGCTCCACGAAACATAAGTGTAACTCTGTGAGATGAATTCACACATCACCAAGAAGTTTCTAAGAAAGCTTCTTTCCAGTTTTCATATGTGGATATTTCCTTTGTCACTGTAATGTTCATTGCGCTGTGAAGTATCTAATTGCAGATTTCCAGAAAACTGTGCTAACAAACTGATCACTGAAGAGAAACGTGTAACTCTGTGAGTTGCATTCACACATGGCAATGCAGTTTCTCAGAAAGCTTCTCTTTAGTTATTATGTGAGGATATTTCCTTTATCACCATGTGCCCCTACAGGCTCCAAAATATCACTTTGCAGATTCCACGAGAAGAGTGTTAGCAAACTTCTTCTTGAGGCAGAGGTTGTAACTCTGTGAGATGAACTCACAGATCAGAAAGAAGTTTCTCAGAAAGCTTCTTTCACGTTTTATTGGAAGATGTTTCCATTGGCCCCTTTGGTTTCAAAGGGATCGGGAATATCTCTTCTCAGATTCCACACAAATAGGGCCAGGCCACGGCCCCACGAAATACAGCTGCAACTTAGTGAGTTGAATTCACACATCACAAAGCGGTTTCTCAGAAAGCTTCTTTCTTTAGTAAGACGAGGTTATTTGTGGTCTTGGAGCGCCACCGTGTGTCCTATTGCAGATTCTGCGAAAAATCTGCTAGCAAGTTTCTCAGTGGAAACAATGATGGACATCTGTGGGCTGAATTCACCCACAACAAAGAAGTGTCTGAGAAGGCTTCTCTGCAGGTTTCTCTGAGGATAGTTCCTTATTCAGCATGCGATTCAACGATATCCAAGACATCACATCAGAGATTCCTCAAAATGAGTGCTAGGAAACTCCCCCGATAAAGGGTGATAGAACACTGTGAAATGAATTCACATATCACAAAACAGTTTCTCAGAAAGCTTGGTTCTGCTTTCTCTTGGAGGGTATTTCTTTTCTCCTTCTATTCTTCAAAGCTATCTGAAATATCACTTCTCGGAATCCACGGAAACAGTCCTAAGAAACGGCTCCAAAAAACACTGGCGTAACTCTGTGAGTTGCATTCACACATGGCAATGCAGTTTCTCAGAAAGCTTCTCTTTAGTTATTATATGAGGATATTTCCTTTATCACCATGGGCCCCAATATGCTCCCAAATATCACTTTGCAGATTCCACGAAAAGAGTGTTAGCAAACTGCTTCTTGAGGCAGAGGTTGTAACTCTGTGAGATGAACTCACAGATCAGAAAGAAGTTTCTCAGAAAGCTTCTTTACGTTTTGAACGGATGAAATTTCCTTTATCAGCGTAGGCCTCAATGTGATCCAAGGAAGCCCTTCTCAGTTTCCTCAAAGACAGTGTTAATGGACTGCTCCACGAAACATAAGTGTAACTCTCTGAGATGAATTCACACATCACCAAGAAGTTTCTAAGAAAGTTTCTTTCTAGTTTTCATATGTGGATATTTCCTTTGTGACTGTAATGTTCATTGCGCTGTGAAGTATCTAATTGCAGATTTCCAGAAAACTGTGCTAACAAACTGATCACTGAAGAGAAACGTGTAACTCTGTGAGTTGCATTCACACATGACAATGCAGTTTCTCAGAAAGCTTCTCTTTAGTTATTATGTGAGGATATTTCCTTTATCACCATGTGCCCTACATAGCTCCCAAATATCACTTTGCAGATTCCACGAGAAGAGTGTTAGCAAATCTGCTTCTTGAGGCAGAGGTTGTAACTCTGTGAGATGAACTCACAGATCAGAAAGAAGTTTCTCAGAAAGCTTCTTTCACGTTTTGAACGGAAGAAATTTCCTTTATCAGCGTAGGCCTCAATGTGATCCAAAGAAGCCCTTCTCAGTTTCCCCAAAGACAGTGTTAATGGACTGCTCCACGAAACATAAGTGTAACTCTGTGAGATGAATTCACACATCACCAAGAAGTTTCTAAGAAAGCTTCTTTCCAGTTTTCATATGTGGATATTTCCTTTGTCACTGTAATGTTCATTGCGCTGTGAAGTATCTAATTGCAGATTTCCAGAAAACTGTGCTAACAAACTGATCACTGAAGAGAAACGTGTAACTCTGTGAGTTGCATTCACACATGACAATGCAGTTTCTCAGAAAGCTTCTCTTTAGTTATTATGTGAGGATATTTGCTTTATCACCATGGGCTGCAATAGACTCCCAAATATCACTTTGCAGATTCCACGAAAAGAGTGTTAGCAATCTGCTTCTTGAGGCAGAGTTTGTAACTCTGTGAGATGAACTCACAGATCAGAAAGAAGTTTCTCAGAAAGCTTCTTTCACGTTTTGAACGGAAGAAATTTCCTTTATCAGCTTAGGCCTCAATGTGATCCAAAGAAGCCCTTCTCAGTTTCCCCAAAGACAGTGTTAATGGACTGCTCCACGAAACATAAGTGTAACTCTGTGAGATGAATTCACACATCACCAAGAAGTTTCTAAGAAAGCTTCTTTCCAGTTTTCATATGTGGATATTTCCTTTGTCACTGTAATGTTCATTGCGCTGTGAAGTATCTAATTGCAGATCTCCAGAAAACTGTGCTAACAAACTGATCACTGAAGAGAAACGTGTAACTCTGTGAGTTGCATTCACACATGGCAATGCAGTTTCTCAGAAAGCTTCTCTTTAGTTATTATGTGAGGATATTTCCTTTATCACCATGTGCCCCTACAGGCTCCAAAATATCACTTTGCAGATTCCACGAGAAGAGTGTTAGCAAACTTCTTCTTGAGGCAGAGGTTGTAACTCTGTGAGATGAACTCACAGATCAGAAAGAAGTTTCTCAGAAAGCTTCTTTCACGTTTTGAACGGAAGAAATTTCCTTTATCAGCGTAGGCCTCAATGTGATCCAAAGAAGCCCTTCTCAGTTTCCCCAAAGACAGTGTTAATGGACTGCTCCACGAAACATAAGTGTAACTCTGTGAGATGAATTCACACATCACCAAGAAGTTTCTAAGAAAGCTTCTTTCCAGTTTTCATATGTGGATATTTCCTTTGTCACTGTAATGTTCATTGCGCTGTGAAGTATCTAATTGCAGATTTCCAGAAAACTGTGCTAACAAACTGATCACTGAAGAGAAACGTGTAACTCTGTGAGTTGCATTCACACATGACAATGCAGTTTCTCAGAAAGCTTCTCTTTAGTTATTATGTGAGGATATTTGCTTTATCACCATGGGCTGCAATAGACTCCCAAATATCACTTTGCAGATTCCACGAGAAGAGTGTTAGCAATCTGCTTCTTGAGGCAGAGGTTGTAACTCTGTGAGATGAACTCACAGATCAGAAAGAAGTTTCTCAGAAAGCTTCTTTCACGTTTTGAACGGAAGAAATTTCCTTTATCAGCTTAGGCCTCAATGTGATCCAAAGAAGCCCTTCTCAGTTTCCCCAAAGACAGTGTTAATGGACTGCTCCACGAAACATAAGTGTAACTCTGTGAGATGAATTCACACATCACCAAGAAGTTTCTAAGAAAGCTTCTTTCCAGTTTTCATATGTGGATATTTCCTTTGTCACTGTAATGTTCATTGCGCTGTGAAGTATCTAATTGCAGATTTCCAGAAAACTGTGCTAACAAACTGATCACTGAAGAGAAACGTGTAACTCTGTGAGTTGCATTCACACATGGCAATGCAGTTTCTCAGAAAGCTTCTCTTTAGTTATTATGTGAGGATATTTCCTTTATCACCATGTGCCCCTACAGGCTCCAAAATATCACTTTGCAGATTCCACGAGAAGAGTGTTAGCAAACTTCTTCTTGAGGCAGAGGTTGTAACTCTGTGAGATGAACTCACAGATCAGAAAGAAGTTTCTCAGAAAGCTTCTTTCACGTTTTGAACGGAAGAAATTTCCTTTATCAGCGTAGGCCTCAATGTGATCCAAAGAAGCCCTTCTCAGTTTCCCCAAAGACAGTGTTAATGGACTGCTCCACGAAACATAAGTGTAACTCTGTGAGATGAATTCACACATCACCAAGAAGTTTCTAAGAAAGCTTCTTTCCAGTTTTCATATGTGGATATTTCCTTTGTCACTGTAATGTTCATTGCGCTGTGAAGTATCTAATTGCAGATTTCCAGAAAACTGTGCTAACAAACTGATCACTGAAGAGAAACGTGTAACTCTGTGAGTTGCATTCACACATGACAATGCAGTTTCTCAGAAAGCTTCTCTTTAGTTATTATGTGAGGATATTTGCTTTATCACCATGGGCTGCAATAGACTCCCAAATATCACTTTGCAGATTCCACGAAAAGAGTGTTAGCAATCTGCTTCTTGAGGCAGAGTTTGTAACTCTGTGAGATGAACTCACAGATCAGAAAGAAGTTTCTCAGAAAGCTTCTTTCACGTTTTGAACGGAAGAAATTTCCTTTATCAGCTTAGGCCTCAATGTGATCCAAAGAAGCCCTTCTCAGTTTCCCCAAAGACAGTGTTAATGGACTGCTCCACGAAACATAAGTGTAACTCTGTGAGATGAATTCACACATCACCAAGAAGTTTCTAAGAAAGCTTCTTTCCAGTTTTCATATGTGGATATTTCCTTTGTCACTGTAATGTTCATTGCGCTGTGAAGTATCTAATTGCAGATCTCCAGAAAACTGTGCTAACAAACTGATCACTGAAGAGAAACGTGTAACTCTGTGAGTTGCATTCACACATGGCAATGCAGTTTCTCAGAAAGCTTCTCTTTAGTTATTATGTGAGGATATTTCCTTTATCACCATGTGCCCCTACAGGCTCCAAAATATCACTTTGCAGATTCCACGAGAAGAGTGTTAGCAAACTTCTTCTTGAGGCAGAGGTTGTAACTCTGTGAGATGAACTCACAGATCAGAAAGAAGTTTCTCAGAAAGCTTCTTTCACGTTTTGAACGGAAGAAATTTCCTTTATCAGCGTAGGCCTCAATGTGATCCAAAGAAGCCCTTCTCAGTTTCCCCAAAGACAGTGTTAATGGACTGCTCCACGAAACATAAGTGTAACTCTGTGAGATGAATTCACACATCACCAAGAAGTTTCTAAGAAAGCTTCTTTCCAGTTTTCATATGTGGATATTTCCTTTGTCACTGTAATGTTCATTGCGCTGTGAAGTATCTAATTGCAGATTTCCAGAAAACTGTGCTAACAAACTGATCACTGAAGAGAAACGTGTAACTCTGTGAGTTGCATTCACACATGACAATGCAGTTTCTCAGAAAGCTTCTCTTTAGTTATTATGTGAGGATATTTCCTTTATCACCATGGCTGCCACTAGACTCCCAAATATCACTTTGCAGATTCCACGAGAAGAGTGTTAGCAATCTGCTTCTTGAGGCAGAGGTTGTAACTCTGTGAGATGAACTCACAGATCAGAAAGAAGTTTCTCAGAAAGCTTCTTTCACGTTTTGAACGGAAGAAATTTCCTTTATCAGCGTAGGCCTCAATGTGATCCAAAGAAGCCCTTCTCAGTTTCCCCAAAGACAGTGTTAATGGACTGCTCCACGAAACATAAGTGTAACTCTGTGAGATGAATTCACACATCACCAAGAAGTTTCTAAGAAAGCTTCTTTCCAGTTTTCATATGTGGATATTTCCTTTGTCACTGTAATGTTCATTGCGCTGTGAAGTATCTAATTGCAGATCTCCAGAAAACTGTGCTAACAAACTGATCACTGAAGAGAAACGTGTAACTCTGTGAGTTGCATTCACACATGGCAATGCAGTTTCTCAGAAAGCTTCTCTTTAGTTATTATGTGAGGATATTTCCTTTATCACCATGTGCCCTACAGGCTCCAAAATATCACTTTGCAGATTCCACGAGAAGAGTGTTAGCAAACTTCTTCTTGAGGCAGAGGTTGTAACTCTGTGAGATGAACTCACAGATCAGAAAGAAGTTTCTCAGAAAGCTTCTTTCACGTTTTGAACGGAAGAAATTTCCTTTATCAGCGTAGGCCTCAATGTGATCCAAAGAAGCCCTTCTCAGTTTCCCCAAAGACAGTGTTAATGGACTGCTCCACGAAACATAAGTGTAACTCTGTGAGATGAATTCACACATCACCAAGAAGTTTCTAAGAAAGCTTCTTTCCAGTTTTCATATGTGGATATTTCCTTTGTCACTGTAATGTTCATTGCGCTGTGAAGTATCTAATTGCAGATTTCCAGAAAACTGTGCTAACAAACTGATCACTGAAGAGAAACGTGTAACTCTGTGAGTTGCATTCACACATGACAATGCAGTTTCTCAGAAAGCTTCTCTTTAGTTATTATGTGAGGATATTTGCTTTATCACCATGGGCTGCAATAGACTCCAAATATCACTTTGCAGATTCCACGAGAAGAGTGTTAGCAATCTGCTTCTTGAGGCAGAGTTTGTAACTCTGTGAGATGAACTCACAGATCAGAAAGAAGTTTCTCAGAAAGCTTCTTTCACGTTTTGAACGGAAGAAATTTCCTTTATCAGCTTAGGCCTCAATGTGATCCAAAGAAGCCCTTCTCAGTTTCCCCAAAGACAGTGTTAATGGACTGCTCCACGAAACATAAGTGTAACTCTGTGAGATGAATTCACACATCACCAAGAAGTTTCTAAGAAAGCTTCTTTCCAGTTTTCATATGTGGATATTTCCTTTGTCACTGTAATGTTCATTGCGCTGTGAAGTATCTAATTGCAGATCTCCAGAAAACTGTGCTAACAAACTGATCACTGAAGAGAAACGTGTAACTCTGTGAGTTGCATTCACACATGGCAATGCAGTTTCTCAGAAAGCTTCTCTTTAGTTATTATGTGAGGATATTTCCTTTATCACCATGTGCCCCTACAGGCTCCAAAATATCACTTTGCAGATTCCACGAGAAGAGTGTTAGCAAACTTCTTCTTGAGGCAGAGGTTGTAACTCTGTGAGATGAACTCACAGATCAGAAAGAAGTTTCTCAGAAAGCTTCTTTCACGTTTTGAACGGAAGAAATTTCCTTTATCAGCGTAGGCCTCAATGTGATCCAAAGAAGCCCTTCTCAGTTTCCCCAAAGACAGTGTTAATGGACTGCTCCACGAAACATAAGTGTAACTCTGTGAGATGAATTCACACATCACCAAGAAGTTTCTAAGAAAGCTTCTTTCCAGTTTTCATATGTGGATATTTCCTTTGTCACTGTAATGTTCATTGCGCTGTGAAGTATCTAATTGCAGATTTCCAGAAAACTGTGCTAACAAACTGATCACTGAAGAGAAACGTGTAACTCTGTGAGTTGCATTCACACATGACAATGCAGTTTCTCAGAAAGCTTCTCTTTAGTTATTATGTGAGGATATTTGCTTTATCACCATGGGCTGCAATAGACTCCCAAATATCACTTTGCAGATTCCACGAAAAGAGTGTTAGCAATCTGCTTCTTGAGGCAGAGTTTGTAACTCTGTGAGATGAACTCACAGATCAGAAAGAAGTTTCTCAGAAAGCTTCTTTCACGTTTTGAACGGAAGAAATTTCCTTTATCAGCTTAGGCCCCAATGTGATCCAAAGAAGCCCTTCTCAGTTTCCCCAAAGACAGTGTTAATGGACTGCTCCACGAAACATAAGTGTAACTCTGTGAGATGAATTCACACATCACCAAGAAGTTTCTAAGAAAGCTTCTTTCCAGTTTTCATATGTGGATATTTCCTTTGTCACTGTAATGTTCATTGCGCTGTGAAGTATCTAATTGCAGATCTCCAGAAAACTGTGCTAACAAACTGATCACTGAAGAGAAACGTGTAACTCTGTGAGTTGCATTCACACATGGCAATGCAGTTTCTCAGAAAGCTTCTCTTTAGTTATTATGTGAGGATATTTCCTTTATCACCATGTGCCCCTACAGGCTCCAAAATATCACTTTGCAGATTCCACGAGAAGAGTGTTAGCAAACTTCTTCTTGAGGCAGAGGTTGTAACTCTGTGAGATGAACTCACAGATCAGAAAGAAGTTTCTCAGAAAGCTTCTTTCACGTTTTGAACGGAAGAAATTTCCTTTATCAGCTTAGGCCTCAATGTGATCCAAAGAAGCCCTTCTCAGTTTCCCCAAAGACAGTGTTAATGGACTGCTCCACGAAACATAAGTGTAACTCTGTGAGATGAATTCACACATCACCAAGAAGTTTCTAAGAAAGCTTCTTTCCAGTTTTCATATGTGGATATTTCCTTTGTCACTGTAATGTTCATTGCGCTGTGAAGTATCTAATTGCAGATCTCCAGAAAACTGTGCTAACAAACTGATCACTGAAGAGAAACGTGTAACTCTGTGAGTTGCATTCACACATGACAATGCAGTTTCTCAGAAAGCTTCTCTTTAGTTATTATGTGAGGATATTTCCTTTATCACCATGTGCCCCTACAGGCTCCAAAATATCACTTTGCAGATTCCACGAGAAGAGTGTTAGCAAACTTCTTCTTGAGGCAGAGGTTGTAACTCTGTGAGATGAACTCACAGATCAGAAAGAAGTTTCTCAGAAAGCTTCTTTCACGTTTTGAACGGAAGAAATTTCCTTTATCAGCGTAGGCCTCAATGTGATCCAAAGAAGCCCTTCTCAGTTTCCCCAAAGACAGTGTTAATGGACTGCTCCACGAAACATAAGTGTAACTCTGTGAGATGAATTCACACATCACCAAGAAGTTTCTAAGAAAGCTTCTTTCCAGTTTTCATATGTGGATATTTCCTTTGTCACTGTAATGTTCATTGCGCTGTGAAGTATCTAATTGCAGATTTCCAGAAAACTGTGCTAACAAACTGATCACTGAAGAGAAACGTGTAACTCTGTGAGTTGCATTCACACATGACAATGCAGTTTCTCAGAAAGCTTCTCTTTAGTTATTATGTGAGGATATTTGCCTTTATCACCATGGGCCTGCAATAGACTCCCAAATATCACTTTGCAGATTCCACGAAAAGAGTGTTAGCAATCTGCTTCTTGAGGCAGAGTTTGTAACTCTGTGAGATGAACTCACAGATCAGAAAGAAGTTTCTCAGAAAGCTTCTTTCACGTTTTGAACGGAAGAAATTTCCTTTATCAGCTTAGGCCTCAATGTGATCCAAAGAAGCCCTTCTCAGTTTCCCCAAAGACAGTGTTAATGGACTGCTCCACGAAACATAAGTGTAACTCTGTGAGATGAATTCACACATCACCAAGAAGTTTCTAAGAAAGCTTCTTTCCAGTTTTCATATGTGGATATTTCCTTTGTCACTGTAATGTTCATTGCGCTGTGAAGTATCTAATTGCAGATCTCCAGAAAACTGTGCTAACAAACTGATCACTGAAGAGAAACGTGTAACTCTGTGAGTTGCATTCACACATGGCAATGCAGTTTCTCAGAAAGCTTCTCTTTAGTTATTATGTGAGGATATTTCCTTTATCACCATGTGCCCCTACAGGCTCCAAAATATCACTTTGCAGATTCCACGAGAAGAGTGTTAGCAAACTTCTTCTTGAGGCAGAGGTTGTAACTCTGTGAGATGAACTCACAGATCAGAAAGAAGTTTCTCAGAAAGCTTCTTTCACGTTTTGAACGGAATGAAATTTCCTTTATCAGCGTAGGCCTCAATGTGATCCAAAGAAGCCCTTCTCAGTTTCCCCAAAGACAGTGTTAATGGACTGCTCCACGAAACATAAGTGTAACTCTGTGAGATGAATTCACACATCACCAAGAAGTTTCTAAGAAAGCTTCTTTCCAGTTTTCATATGTGGATATTTCCTTTGTCACTGTAATGTTCATTGCGCTGTGAAGTATCTAATTGCAGATTTCCAGAAAACTGTGCTAACAAACTGATCACTGAAGAGAAACGTGTAACTCTGTGAGTTGCATTCACACATGACAATGCAGTTTCTCAGAAAGCTTCTCTTTAGTTATTATGTGAGGATATTTGCTTTATCACCATGGCTGCCATACAGGCTCCCAAATATCACTTTGCAGATTCCACGAGAAGAGTGTTAGCAATCTGCTTCTTGAGGCAGAGGTTGTAACTCTGTGAGATGAACTCACAGATCAGAAAGAAGTTTCTCAGAAAGCTTCTTTCACGTTTTGAACGGAAGAAATTTCCTTTATCAGCGTAGGCCTCAATGTGATCCAAAGAAGCCCTTCTCAGTTTCCCCAAAGACAGTGTTAATGGACTGCTCCACGAAACATAAGTGTAACTCTGTGAGATGAATTCACACATCACCAAGAAGTTTCTAAGAAAGCTTCTTTCCAGTTTTCATATGTGGATATTTCCTTTGTGACTGTAATGTTCATTGCGCTGTGAAGTATCTAATTGCAGATTTCCAGAAAACTGTGCTAACAAACTGATCACTGAAGAGAAACGTGTAACTCTGTGAGTTGCATTCACACATGACAATGCAGTTTCTCAGAAAGCTTCTCTTTAGTTATTATGTGAGGATATTTCCTTTATCACCATGTGCCCTACAGGACTCCCAAATATCACTTTGCAGATTCCACGAGAAGAGTGTTAGCAAATCTGCTTCTTGAGGCAGAGGTTGTAACTCTGTGAGATGAACTCACAGATCAGAAAGAAGTTTCTCAGAAAGCTTCTTTCACGTTTTGAACGGAAGAAATTTCCTTTATCAGCGTAGGCCTCAATGTGATCCAAAGAAGCCCTTCTCAGTTTCCCCAAAGACAGTGTTAATGGACTGCTCCACGAAACATAAGTGTAACTCTGTGAGATGAATTCACACATCACCAAGAAGTTTCTAAGAAAGCTTCTTTCCAGTTTTCATATGTGGATATTTCCTTTGTCACTGTAATGTTCATTGCGCTGTGAAGTATCTAATTGCAGATTTCCAGAAAACTGTGCTAACAAACTGATCACTGAAGAGAAACGTGTAACTCTGTGAGTTGCATTCACACATGGCAATGCAGTTTCTCAGAAAGCTTCTCTTTAGTTATTATGTGAGGATATTTCCTTTATCACCATGTGCCCCTACAGGCTCCCAAATATCACTTTGCAGATTCCACGAGAAGAGTGTTAGCAAACTGCTTCTTGAGGCAGAGTTTGTAACTCTGTGAGATGAACTCACAGATCAGAAAGAAGTTTCTCAGAAAGCTTCTTTCTCATTTTTATTGGAAGATGTTTCCATTGGCCCCTTTGGTTTCAAAGGGATCGGGAATATCTCTTCTCAGATTCCACAAATAGGGCCAGGCCACGGCCCCACGAAATACAGCTGCAACTTAGTGAGTTGAATTCACACATCACAAAGCGGTTTCTCAGAAAGCTTCTTTCTTTAGTAAGACGAGGTTATTTGTGGTCTTGGAGCGCCACCGTGTGTCCTATTGCAGATTCTGCGAAAACTCTGCTAGCAAGTTTCTCAGTGGAAACAATGATGGACATCTGTGGGCTGAATTCACCCACAACAAAGAAGTTCTGAGAAGGCTTCTCTGCAGGTTTCTCTGAGGATAGTTCCTTATTCAGCATGCGATTCAACGATATCCAAGACATCACATCAGAGATTCCTCATAATGAGTGCTAGGAAACTCCCCGAGAAAGGGTGATAGAACACTGTGAAATGAATTCACATATCACAAAACAGTTTCTCAGAAAGCTTGGTTCTGCTTTCTCTTGGAGGGTATTTCTTTTCTCCTTCTATTCTTCAAAGCTATCTGAAATATCACTTCTCGGAATCCACGGAAACAGTCCTAAGAAACGGCTCCAAAAAACACTGGCGTAACTCTGTGAGTTGCATTCACACATGGCAATGCAGTTTCTCAGAAAGCTTCTCTTTAGTTATTATATGAGGATATTTCCTTTATCACCATGGGCCCCAATATGCTCCCAAATATCACTTTGCAGATTCCACGAAAAGAGTGTTAGCAAACTGCTTCTTGAGGCAGAGGTTGTAACTCTGTGAGATGAACTCACAGATCAGAAAGAAGTTTCTCAGAAAGCTTCTTTCACGTTTTGAACGGATGAAATTTCCTTTATCAGCGTAGGCCTCAATGTGATCCAAGGAAGCCCTTCTCAGTTTCCTCAAAGACAGTGTTAATGGACTGCTCCACGAAACATAAGTGTAACTCTGTGAGATGAATTCACACATCACCAAGAAGTTTCTAAGAAAGCTTCTTTCCAGTTTTCATATGTGGATATTTCCTTTGTGACTGTAATGTTCATTGCGCTGTGAAGTATCTAATTGCAGATTTCCAGAAAACTGTGCTAACAAACTGATCACTGAAGAGAAACGTGTAACTCTGTGAGTTGCATTCACACATGACAATGCAGTTTCTCAGAAAGCTTCTCTTTAGTTATTATGTGAGGATATTTGCTTTATCACCATGGGCTGCAATAGACTCCCAAATATCACTTTGCAGATTCCACGAAAAGAGTGTTAGCAATCTGCTTCTTGAGGCAGAGGTTGTAACTCTGTGAGATGAACTCACAGATCAGAAAGAAGTTTCTCAGAAAGCTTCTTTCACGTTTTGAACGGAAGAAATTTCCTTTATCAGCGTAGGCCTCAATGTGATCCAAAGAAGCCCTTCTCAGTTTCCCCAAAGACAGTGTTAATGGACTGCTCCACGAAACATAAGTGTAACTCTGTGAGATGAATTCACACATCACCAAGAAGTTTCTAAGAAAGCTTCTTTCCAGTTTTCATATGTGGATATTTCCTTTGTCACTGTAATGTTCATTGCGCTGTGAAGTATCTAATTGCAGATTTCCAGAAAACTGTGCTAACAAACTGATCACTGAAGAGAAACGTGTAACTCTGTGAGTTGCATTCACACATGACAATGCAGTTTCTCAGAAAGCTTCTCTTTAGTTATTATGTGAGGATATTTCCTTTATCACCATGTGCCCCTACAGGCTCCAAATATCACTTTGCAGATTCCACGAGAAGAGTGTTAGCAAACTTCTTCTTGAGGCAGAGGTTGTAACTCTGTGAGATGAACTCACAGATCAGAAAGAAGTTTCTCAGAAAGCTTCTTTCACGTTTTGAACGGAAGAAATTTCCTTTATCAGCGTAGGCCTCAATGTGATCCAAAGAAGCCCTTCTCAGTTTCCCCAAAGACAGTGTTAATGGACTGCTCCACGAAACATAAGTGTAACTCTGTGAGATGAATTCACACATCACCAAGAAGTTTCTAAGAAAGCTTCTTTCCAGTTTTCATATGTGGATATTTCCTTTGTCACTGTAATGTTCATTGCGCTGTGAAGTATCTAATTGCAGATCTCCAGAAAACTGTGCTAACAAACTGATCACTGAAGAGAAACGTGTAACTCTGTGAGTTGCATTCACACATGACAATGCAGTTTCTCAGAAAGCTTCTCTTTAGTTATTATGTGAGGATATTTCCTTTATCACCATGGTGCCCTACAGGCTCCAAATATCACTTTGCAGATTCCACGAGAAGAGTGTTAGCAAACTTCTTCTTGAGGCAGAGGTTGTAACTCTGTGAGATGAACTCACAGATCAGAAAGAAGTTTCTCAGAAAGCTTCTTTCACGTTTTGAACGGAAGAAATTTCCTTTATCAGCGTAGGCCTCAATGTGATCCAAAGAAGCCCTTCTCAGTTTCCCCAAAGACAGTGTTAATGGACTGCTCCACGAAACATAAGTGTAACTCTGTGAGATGAATTCACACATCACCAAGAAGTTTCTAAGAAAGCTTCTTTCCAGTTTTCATATGTGGATATTTCCTTTGTCACTGTAATGTTCATTGCGCTGTGAAGTATCTAATTGCAGATTTCCAGAAAACTGTGCTAACAAACTGATCACTGAAGAGAAACGTGTAACTCTGTGAGTTGCATTCACACATGACAATGCAGTTTCTCAGAAAGCTTCTCTTTAGTTATTATGTGAGGATATTTGCTTTATCACCATGGGCTGCAATAGACTCCCAAATATCACTTTGCAGATTCCACGAAAAGAGTGTTAGCAATCTGCTTCTTGAGGCAGAGGTTGTAACTCTGTGAGATGAACTCACAGATCAGAAAGAAGTTTCTCAGAAAGCTTCTTTCACGTTTTGAACGGAAGAAATTTCCTTTATCAGCGTAGGCCTCAATGTGATCCAAAGAAGCCCTTCTCAGTTTCCCCAAAGACAGTGTTAATGGACTGCTCCACGAAACATAAGTGTAACTCTGTGAGATGAATTCACACATCACCAAGAAGTTTCTAAGAAAGCTTCTTTCCAGTTTTCATATGTGGATATTTCCTTTGTCACTGTAATGTTCATTGCGCTGTGAAGTATCTAATTGCAGATCTCCAGAAAACTGTGCTAACAAACTGATCACTGAAGAGAAACGTGTAACTCTGTGAGTTGCATTCACACATGACAATGCAGTTTCTCAGAAAGCTTCTCTTTAGTTATTATGTGAGGATATTTGCCTTTATCACCATGTGCCCCTACAGGCTCCAAAATATCACTTTGCAGATTCCACGAGAAGAGTGTTAGCAAACTTCTTCTTGAGGCAGAGGTTGTAACTCTGTGAGATGAACTCACAGATCAGAAAGAAGTTTCTCAGAAAGCTTCTTTCACGTTTTGAACGGAAGAAATTTCCTTTATCAGCGTAGGCCTCAATGTGATCCAAAGAAGCCCTTCTCAGTTTCCCCAAAGACAGTGTTAATGGACTGCTCCACGAAACATAAGTGTAACTCTGTGAGATGAATTCACACATCACCAAGAAGTTTCTAAGAAAGCTTCTTTCCAGTTTTCATATGTGGATATTTCCTTTGTCACTGTAATGTTCATTGCGCTGTGAAGTATCTAATTGCAGATTTCCAGAAAACTGTGCTAACAAACTGATCACTGAAGAGAAACGTGTAACTCTGTGAGTTGCATTCACACATGACAATGCAGTTTCTCAGAAAGCTTCTCTTTAGTTATTATGTGAGGATATTTCCTTTATCACCATGGCTGCCACTAGACTCCCAAATATCACTTTGCAGATTCCACGAGAAGAGTGTTAGCAATCTGCTTCTTGAGGCAGAGTTTGTAACTCTGTGAGATGAACTCACAGATCAGAAAGAAGTTTCTCAGAAAGCTTCTTTCACGTTTTGAACGGAAGAAATTTCCTTTATCAGCGTAGGCCTCAATGTGATCCAAAGAAGCCCTTCTCAGTTTCCCCAAAGACAGTGTTAATGGACTGCTCCACGAAACATAAGTGTAACTCTGTGAGATGAATTCACACATCACCAAGAAGTTTCTAAGAAAGCTTCTTTCCAGTTTTCATATGTGGATATTTCCTTTGTCACTGTAATGTTCATTGCGCTGTGAAGTATCTAATTGCAGATCTCCAGAAAACTGTGCTAACAAACTGATCACTGAAGAGAAACGTGTAACTCTGTGAGTTGCATTCACACATGACAATGCAGTTTCTCAGAAAGCTTCTCTTTAGTTATTATGTGAGGATATTTCCTTTATCACCATGTGCCCTACAGGACTCCCAAATATCACTTTGCAGATTCCACGAAAAGAGTGTTAGCAAACTTCTTCTTGAGGCAGAGGTTGTAACTCTGTGAGATGAACTCACAGATCAGAAAGAAGTTTCTCAGAAAGCTTCTTTCACGTTTTGAACGGAAGAAATTTCCTTTATCAGCGTAGGCCTCAATGTGATCCAAAGAAGCCCTTCTCAGTTTCCCCAAAGACAGTGTTAATGGACTGCTCCACGAAACATAAGTGTAACTCTGTGAGATGAATTCACACATCACCAAGAAGTTTCTAAGAAAGCTTCTTTCCAGTTTTCATATGTGGATATTTCCTTTGTCACTGTAATGTTCATTGCGCTGTGAAGTATCTAATTGCAGATTTCCAGAAAACTGTGCTAACAAACTGATCACTGAAGAGAAACGTGTAACTCTGTGAGTTGCATTCACACATGACAATGCAGTTTCTCAGAAAGCTTCTCTTTAGTTATTATGTGAGGATATTTCCTTTATCACCATGGCTGCCATACAGGCTCCAAATATCACTTTGCAGATTCCACGAGAAGAGTGTTAGCAATCTTCTTCTTGAGGCAGAGGTTGTAACTCTGTGAGATGAACTCACAGATCAGAAAGAAGTTTCTCAGAAAGCTTCTTTCACGTTTTGAACGGAAGAAATTTCCTTTATCAGCGTAGGCCTCAATGTGATCCAAAGAAGCCCTTCTCAGTTTCCCCAAAGACAGTGTTAATGGACTGCTCCACGAAACATAAGTGTAACTCTGTGAGATGAATTCACACATCACCAAGAAGTTTCTAAGAAAGCTTCTTTCCAGTTTTCATATGTGGATATTTCCTTTGTCACTGTAATGTTCATTGCGCTGTGAAGTATCTAATTGCAGATTTCCAGAAAACTGTGCTAACAAACTGATCACTGAAGAGAAACGTGTAACTCTGTGAGTTGCATTCACACATGACAATGCAGTTTCTCAGAAAGCTTCTCTTTAGTTATTATGTGAGGATATTTCCTTTATCACCATGTGCCCCTACAGGCTCCCAAATATCACTTTGCAGATTCCACGAGAAGAGTGTTAGCAAACTTCTTCTTGAGGCAGAGGTTGTAACTCTGTGAGATGAACTCACAGATCAGAAAGAAGTTTCTCAGAAAGCTTCTTTCACGTTTTGAACGGAAGAAATTTCCTTTATCAGCGTAGGCCTCAATGTGATCCAAAGAAGCCCTTCTCAGTTTCCCCAAAGACAGTGTTAATGGACTGCTCCACGAAACATAAGTGTAACTCTGTGAGATGAATTCACACATCACCAAGAAGTTTCTAAGAAAGCTTCTTTCCAGTTTTCATATGTGGATATTTCCTTTGTCACTGTAATGTTCATTGCGCTGTGAAGTATCTAATTGCAGATTTCCAGAAAACTGTGCTAACAAACTGATCACTGAAGAGAAACGTGTAACTCTGTGAGTTGCATTCACACATGGCAATGCAGTTTCTCAGAAAGCTTCTCTTTAGTTATTATGTGAGGATATTTCCTTTATCACCATGGTGCCCCTACAGGCTCCAAATATCACTTTGCAGATTCCACGAGAAGAGTGTTAGCAAACTTCTTCTTGAGGCAGAGGTTGTAACTCTGTGAGATGAACTCACAGATCAGAAAGAAGTTTCTCAGAAAGCTTCTTTCACGTTTTGAACGGAAGAAATTTCCTTTATCAGCGTAGGCCTCAATGTGATCCAAAGAAGCCCTTCTCAGTTTCCCCAAAGACAGTGTTAATGGACTGCTCCACGAAACATAAGTGTAACTCTGTGAGATGAATTCACACATCACCAAGAAGTTTCTAAGAAAGCTTCTTTCCAGTTTTCATATGTGGATATTTCCTTTGTCACTGTAATGTTCATTGCGCTGTGAAGTATCTAATTGCAGATTTCCAGAAAACTGTGCTAACAAACTGATCACTGAAGAGAAACGTGTAACTCTGTGAGTTGCATTCACACATGACAATGCAGTTTCTCAGAAAGCTTCTCTTTAGTTATTATGTGAGGATATTTGCTTTATCACCATGGGCTGCAATAGACTCCCAAATATCACTTTGCAGATTCCACGAAAAGAGTGTTAGCAATCTGCTTCTTGAGGCAGAGTTTGTAACTCTGTGAGATGAACTCACAGATCAGAAAGAAGTTTCTCAGAAAGCTTCTTTCACGTTTTGAACGGAAGAAATTTCCTTTATCAGCTTAGGCCTCAATGTGATCCAAAGAAGCCCTTCTCAGTTTCCCCAAAGACAGTGTTAATGGACTGCTCCACGAAACATAAGTGTAACTCTGTGAGATGAATTCACACATCACCAAGAAGTTTCTAAGAAAGCTTCTTTCCAGTTTTCATATGTGGATATTTCCTTTGTCACTGTAATGTTCATTGCGCTGTGAAGTATCTAATTGCAGATTTCCAGAAAACTGTGCTAACAAACTGATCACTGAAGAGAAACGTGTAACTCTGTGAGTTGCATTCACACATGGCAATGCAGTTTCTCAGAAAGCTTCTCTTTAGTTATTATGTGAGGATATTTCCTTTATCACCATGTGCCCCTACAGGCTCCAAATATCACTTTGCAGATTCCACGAGAAGAGTGTTAGCAAACTTCTTCTTGAGGCAGAGGTTGTAACTCTGTGAGATGAACTCACAGATCAGAAAGAAGTTTCTCAGAAAGCTTCTTTCACGTTTTGAACGGAAGAAATTTCCTTTATCAGCGTAGGCCTCAATGTGATCCAAAGAAGCCCTTCTCAGTTTCCCCAAAGACAGTGTTAATGGACTGCTCCACGAAACATAAGTGTAACTCTGTGAGATGAATTCACACATCACCAAGAAGTTTCTAAGAAAGCTTCTTTCCAGTTTTCATATGTGGATATTTCCTTTGTCACTGTAATGTTCATTGCGCTGTGAAGTATCTAATTGCAGATTTCCAGAAAACTGTGCTAACAAACTGATCACTGAAGAGAAACGTGTAACTCTGTGAGTTGCATTCACACATGACAATGCAGTTTCTCAGAAAGCTTCTCTTTAGTTATTATGTGAGGATATTTGCTTTATCACCATGGGCCCTACAGAGCTCCCAAATATCACTTTGCAGATTCCACGAAAAGAGTGTTAGCAATCTGCTTCTTGAGGCAGAGTTTGTAACTCTGTGAGATGAACTCACAGATCAGAAAGAAGTTTCTCAGAAAGCTTCTTTCACGTTTTGAACGGAAGAAATTTCCTTTATCAGCTTAGGCCTCAATGTGATCCAAAGAAGCCCTTCTCAGTTTCCCCAAAGACAGTGTTAATGGACTGCTCCACGAAACATAAGTGTAACTCTGTGAGATGAATTCACACATCACCAAGAAGTTTCTAAGAAAGCTTCTTTCCAGTTTTCATATGTGGATATTTCCTTTGTCACTGTAATGTTCATTGCGCTGTGAAGTATCTAATTGCAGATCTCCAGAAAACTGTGCTAACAAACTGATCACTGAAGAGAAACGTGTAACTCTGTGAGTTGCATTCACACATGACAATGCAGTTTCTCAGAAAGCTTCTCTTTAGTTATTATGTGAGGATATTTCCTTTATCACCATGTGCCCCTACAGGCTCCAAATATCACTTTGCAGATTCCACGAAAAGAGTGTTAGCAACTTCTTCTTGAGGCAGAGGTTGTAACTCTGTGAGATGAACTCACAGATCAGAAAGAAGTTTCTCAGAAAGCTTCTTTCACGTTTTGAACGGAAGAAATTTCCTTTATCAGCGTAGGCCTCAATGTGATCCAAAGAAGCCCTTCTCAGTTTCCCCAAAGACAGTGTTAATGGACTGCTCCACGAAACATAAGTGTAACTCTGTGAGATGAATTCACACATCACCAAGAAGTTTCTAAGAAAGCTTCTTTCCAGTTTTCATATGTGGATATTTCCTTTGTCACTGTAATGTTCATTGCGCTGTGAAGTATCTAATTGCAGATTTCCAGAAAACTGTGCTAACAAACTGATCACTGAAGAGAAACGTGTAACTCTGTGAGTTGCATTCACACATGACAATGCAGTTTCTCAGAAAGCTTCTCTTTAGTTATTATGTGAGGATATTTGCTTTATCACCATGGGCCTGCAATAGACTCCCAAATATCACTTTGCAGATTCCACGAAAAGAGTGTTAGCAATCTGCTTCTTGAGGCAGAGGTTGTAACTCTGTGAGATGAACTCACAGATCAGAAAGAAGTTTCTCAGAAAGCTTCTTTCACGTTTTGAACGGAAGAAATTTCCTTTATCAGCTTAGGCCTCAATGTGATCCAAAGAAGCCCTTCTCAGTTTCCCCAAAGACAGTGTTAATGGACTGCTCCACGAAACATAAGTGTAACTCTGTGAGATGAATTCACACATCACCAAGAAGTTTCTAAGAAAGCTTCTTTCCAGTTTTCATATGTGGATATTTCCTTTGTCACTGTAATGTTCATTGCGCTGTGAAGTATCTAATTGCAGATCTCCAGAAAACTGTGCTAACAAACTGATCACTGAAGAGAAACGTGTAACTCTGTGAGTTGCATTCACACATGGCAATGCAGTTTCTCAGAAAGCTTCTCTTTAGTTATTATGTGAGGATATTTCCTTTATCACCATGTGCCCCTACAGGCTCCAAAATATCACTTTGCAGATTCCACGAGAAGAGTGTTAGCAAACTTCTTCTTGAGGCAGAGGTTGTAACTCTGTGAGATGAACTCACAGATCAGAAAGAAGTTTCTCAGAAAGCTTCTTTCACGTTTTGAACGGAAGAAATTTCCTTTATCAGCGTAGGCCTCAATGTGATCCAAAGAAGCCCTTCTCAGTTTCCCCAAAGACAGTGTTAATGGACTGCTCCACGAAACATAAGTGTAACTCTGTGAGATGAATTCACACATCACCAAGAAGTTTCTAAGAAAGCTTCTTTCCAGTTTTCATATGTGGATATTTCCTTTGTCACTGTAATGTTCATTGCGCTGTGAAGTATCTAATTGCAGATCTCCAGAAAACTGTGCTAACAAACTGATCACTGAAGAGAAACGTGTAACTCTGTGAGTTGCATTCACACATGACAATGCAGTTTCTCAGAAAGCTTCTCTTTAGTTATTATGTGAGGATATTTGCTTTATCACCATGGGCTGCAATAGACTCCCAAATATCACTTTGCAGATTCCACGAAAAGAGTGTTAGCAATCTGCTTCTTGAGGCAGAGTTTGTAACTCTGTGAGATGAACTCACAGATCAGAAAGAAGTTTCTCAGAAAGCTTCTTTCACGTTTTGAACGGAAGAAATTTCCTTTATCAGCTTAGGCCTCAATGTGATCCAAAGAAGCCCTTCTCAGTTTCCCCAAAGACAGTGTTAATGGACTGCTCCACGAAACATAAGTGTAACTCTGTGAGATGAATTCACACATCACCAAGAAGTTTCTAAGAAAGCTTCTTTCCAGTTTTCATATGTGGATATTTCCTTTGTGACTGTAATGTTCATTGCGCTGTGAAGTATCTAATTGCAGATCTCCAGAAAACTGTGCTAACAAACTGATCACTGAAGAGAAACGTGTAACTCTGTGAGTTGCATTCACACATGGCAATGCAGTTTCTCAGAAAGCTTCTCTTTAGTTATTATGTGAGGATATTTCCTTTATCACCATGTGCCCCTACAGGCTCCAAAATATCACTTTGCAGATTCCACGAGAAGAGTGTTAGCAAACTTCTTCTTGAGGCAGAGGTTGTAACTCTGTGAGATGAACTCACAGATCAGAAAGAAGTTTCTCAGAAAGCTTCTTTCACGTTTTGAACGGAATGAAATTTCCTTTATCAGCGTAGGCCTCAATGTGATCCAAAGAAGCCCTTCTCAGTTTCCCCAAAGACAGTGTTAATGGACTGCTCCACGAAACATAAGTGTAACTCTGTGAGATGAATTCACACATCACCAAGAAGTTTCTAAGAAAGCTTCTTTCCAGTTTTCATATGTGGATATTTCCTTTGTCACTGTAATGTTCATTGCGCTGTGAAGTATCTAATTGCAGATTTCCAGAAAACTGTGCTAACAAACTGATCACTGAAGAGAAACGTGTAACTCTGTGAGTTGCATTCACACATGACAATGCAGTTTCTCAGAAAGCTTCTCTTTAGTTATTATGTGAGGATATTTGCTTTATCACCATGGCTGCCCATAGACTCCCAAATATCACTTTGCAGATTCCACGAAAAGAGTGTTAGCAATCTGCTTCTTGAGGCAGAGTTTGTAACTCTGTGAGATGAACTCACAGATCAGAAAGAAGTTTCTCAGAAAGCTTCTTTCTCATTTTTATTGGAAGATGTTTCCATTGGCCCCTTTGGTTCAAAGGGATCGGGAATATCTCTTCTCAGATTCCACACAAATAGGGCCAGGCCACGGCCCCACGAATACAGCTGCAACTTAGTGAGTTGAATTCACACATCACAAGCGGTTTCTCAGAAAGCTTCTTTCTTTAGTAAGACGAGGTTATTTGTGGTCTTGGAGCGCCACCGTGTGTCCTATTGCAGATTCTGCGAAAACTCTGCTAGCAAGTTTCTCAGTGGAAACAATGGGACATCTGTGGGCTGAATTCACCCACAAGAAGTTTCTGAGAAGGCTTCTCTGCAGGTTTCTCTGAGGATAGTTTCCTTATTCAGCATGCGATTCAACGATATCCAAGACATCACATCAGAGATTCCTCATAATGAGTGCTAGGAAACTCCCCCGAGAAGGGTGATAGAACACTGTGAAATGAATTCACATATCACAAAACAGTTTCTCAGAAAGCTTGGTTCTGCTTTCTCTTGGAGGGTATTTCTTTTCTCCTTCTATTCTTCAAAGCTATGAAATATCACTTCTCGGAATCCACGGAAAGTAGAAGAAACGGCTCCAAAAACCTGGCGTAACTCTGAGTTGCATTCACACATGGCAATGCAGTTTCTCAAAAGCTTCTCTTTATTATTATGTGAGGATATTTCCTTTATCACCATGGGCCCCAATATCCCCAAATATCACTTTGCAGATTCCACGAAAAGAGTGTTAGCAAACTGCTTCTTGAGGCAGGTTGTAACTCTGTGAGATGAACTCACAGACCAAAGAAGTTTCTCAGAAAGCTTCTTTTACGTTTTGAACGGATGAAATTTCCTTTATCACGTAGCCTCAAAGTGATCCAAGGAAGCCCTTCTCAGTTTCCTCAAAGACAGTGTTAATGGACTGCTCCACGAAACATAAGTGTAACTCTCTGAGATGAATTCACACATCACCAAGAAGTTTCTAAGAAAGCTTCTTTCCAGTTTTCATATGTGGATATTTCCTTTGTCACTGTAATGTTCATTGCGCTGTGAAGTATCTAATTGCAGATTTCCAGAAAACTGTGCTAACAAACTGATCACTGAAGAGAAACGTGTAACTCTGTGAGTTGCATTCACACATGACAATGCAGTTTCTCAGAAAGCTTCTCTTTAGTTATTATGTGAGGATATTTGCTTTATCACCATGGGCTGCAATAGACTCCCAAATATCACTTTGCAGATTCCACGAAAAGAGTGTTAGCAATCTGCTTCTTGAGGCAGAGTTTGTAACTCTGTGAGATGAACTCACAGATCAGAAAGAAGTTTCTCAGAAAGCTTCTTTCACGTTTTGAACGGAAGAAATTTCCTTTATCAGCTTAGGCCTCAATGTGATCCAAAGAAGCCCTTCTCAGTTTCCCCAAAGACAGTGTTAATGGACTGCTCCACGAAACATAAGTGTAACTCTGTGAGATGAATTCACACATCACCAAGAAGTTTCTAAGAAAGCTTCTTTCCAGTTTTCATATGTGGATATTTCCTTTGTCACTGTAATGTTCATTGCGCTGTGAAGTATCTAATTGCAGATCTCCAGAAAACTGTGCTAACAAACTGATCACTGAAGAGAAACGTGTAACTCTGTGAGTTGCATTCACACATGACAATGCAGTTTCTCAGAAAGCTTCTCTTTAGTTATTATGTGAGGATATTTCCTTTATCACCATGTGCCCTACTAGGCTCCCAAATATCACTTTGCAGATTCCACGAGAAGAGTGTTAGCAAACTTCTTCTTGAGGCAGAGGTTGTAACTCTGTGAGATGAACTCACAGATCAGAAAGAAGTTTCTCAGAAAGCTTCTTTCACGTTTTGAACGGAAGAAATTTCCTTTATCAGCGTAGGCCTCAATGTGATCCAAAGAAGCCCTTCTCAGTTTCCCCAAAGACAGTGTTAATGGACTGCTCCACGAAACATAAGTGTAACTCTGTGAGATGAATTCACACATCACCAAGAAGTTTCTAAGAAAGCTTCTTTCCAGTTTTCATATGTGGATATTTCCTTTGTCACTGTAATGTTCATTGCGCTGTGAAGTATCTAATTGCAGATCTCCAGAAAACTGTGCTAACAAACTGATCACTGAAGAGAAACGTGTAACTCTGTGAGTTGCATTCACACATGACAATGCAGTTTCTCAGAAAGCTTCTCTTTAGTTATTATGTGAGGATATTTCCTTTATCACCATGTGCCCCTACAGGCTCCAAAATATCACTTTGCAGATTCCACGAGAAGAGTGTTAGCAAACTTCTTCTTGAGGCAGAGGTTGTAACTCTGTGAGATGAACTCACAGATCAGAAAGAAGTTTCTCAGAAAGCTTCTTTCACGTTTTGAACGGAAGAAATTTCCTTTATCAGCGTAGGCCTCAATGTGATCCAAAGAAGCCCTTCTCAGTTTCCCCAAAGACAGTGTTAATGGACTGCTCCACGAAACATAAGTGTAACTCTGTGAGATGAATTCACACATCACCAAGAAGTTTCTAAGAAAGCTTCTTTCCAGTTTTCATATGTGGATATTTCCTTTGTCACTGTAATGTTCATTGCGCTGTGAAGTATCTAATTGCAGATTTCCAGAAAACTGTGCTAACAAACTGATCACTGAAGAGAAACGTGTAACTCTGTGAGTTGCATTCACACATGACAATGCAGTTTCTCAGAAAGCTTCTCTTTAGTTATTATGTGAGGATATTTGCTTTATCACCATGGGCTGCAATAGACTCCCAAATATCACTTTGCAGATTCCACGAAAAGAGTGTTAGCAATCTGCTTCTTGAGGCAGAGTTTGTAACTCTGTGAGATGAACTCACAGATCAGAAAGAAGTTTCTCAGAAAGCTTCTTTCACGTTTTGAACGGAAGAAATTTCCTTTATCAGCTTAGGCCTCAATGTGATCCAAAGAAGCCCTTCTCAGTTTCCCCAAAGACAGTGTTAATGGACTGCTCCACGAAACATAAGTGTAACTCTGTGAGATGAATTCACACATCACCAAGAAGTTTCTAAGAAAGCTTCTTTCCAGTTTTCATATGTGGATATTTCCTTTGTCACTGTAATGTTCATTGCGCTGTGAAGTATCTAATTGCAGATCTCCAGAAAACTGTGCTAACAAACTGATCACTGAAGAGAAACGTGTAACTCTGTGAGTTGCATTCACACATGGCAATGCAGTTTCTCAGAAAGCTTCTCTTTAGTTATTATGTGAGGATATTTCCTTTATCACCATGTGCCCCTACAGGCTCCAAAATATCACTTTGCAGATTCCACGAGAAGAGTGTTAGCAAACTTCTTCTTGAGGCAGAGGTTGTAACTCTGTGAGATGAACTCACAGATCAGAAAGAAGTTTCTCAGAAAGCTTCTTTCACGTTTTGAACGGAAGAAATTTCCTTTATCAGCGTAGGCCTCAATGTGATCCAAAGAAGCCCTTCTCAGTTTCCCCAAAGACAGTGTTAATGGACTGCTCCACGAAACATAAGTGTAACTCTGTGAGATGAATTCACACATCACCAAGAAGTTTCTAAGAAAGCTTCTTTCCAGTTTTCATATGTGGATATTTCCTTTGTCACTGTAATGTTCATTGCGCTGTGAAGTATCTAATTGCAGATTTCCAGAAAACTGTGCTAACAAACTGATCACTGAAGAGAAACGTGTAACTCTGTGAGTTGCATTCACACATGACAATGCAGTTTCTCAGAAAGCTTCTCTTTAGTTATTATGTGAGGATATTTGCTTTATCACCATGGGCTGCAATAGACTCCCAAATATCACTTTGCAGATTCCACGAAAAGAGTGTTAGCAATCTGCTTCTTGAGGCAGAGTTTGTAACTCTGTGAGATGAACTCACAGATCAGAAAGAAGTTTCTCAGAAAGCTTCTTTCACGTTTTGAACGGAAGAAATTTCCTTTATCAGCTTAGGCCTCAATGTGATCCAAAGAAGCCCTTCTCAGTTTCCCCAAAGACAGTGTTAATGGACTGCTCCACGAAACATAAGTGTAACTCTGTGAGATGAATTCACACATCACCAAGAAGTTTCTAAGAAAGCTTCTTTCCAGTTTTCATATGTGGATATTTCCTTTGTCACTGTAATGTTCATTGCGCTGTGAAGTATCTAATTGCAGATCTCCAGAAAACTGTGCTAACAAACTGATCACTGAAGAGAAACGTGTAACTCTGTGAGTTGCATTCACACATGGCAATGCAGTTTCTCAGAAAGCTTCTCTTTAGTTATTATGTGAGGATATTTCCTTTATCACCATGTGCCCCTACAGGCTCCAAAATATCACTTTGCAGATTCCACGAGAAGAGTGTTAGCAAACTTCTTCTTGAGGCAGAGGTTGTAACTCTGTGAGATGAACTCACAGATCAGAAAGAAGTTTCTCAGAAAGCTTCTTTCACGTTTTGAACGGAAGAAATTTCCTTTATCAGCGTAGGCCTCAATGTGATCCAAAGAAGCCCTTCTCAGTTTCCCCAAAGACAGTGTTAATGGACTGCTCCACGAAACATAAGTGTAACTCTGTGAGATGAATTCACACATCACCAAGAAGTTTCTAAGAAAGCTTCTTTCCAGTTTTCATATGTGGATATTTCCTTTGTCACTGTAATGTTCATTGCGCTGTGAAGTATCTAATTGCAGATTTCCAGAAAACTGTGCTAACAAACTGATCACTGAAGAGAAACGTGTAACTCTGTGAGTTGCATTCACACATGACAATGCAGTTTCTCAGAAAGCTTCTCTTTAGTTATTATGTGAGGATATTTGCTTTATCACCATGGGCTGCAATAGACTCCCAAATATCACTTTGCAGATTCCACGAAAAGAGTGTTAGCAATCTGCTTCTTGAGGCAGAGTTTGTAACTCTGTGAGATGAACTCACAGATCAGAAAGAAGTTTCTCAGAAAGCTTCTTTCACGTTTTGAACGGAAGAAATTTCCTTTATCAGCTTAGGCCTCAATGTGATCCAAAGAAGCCCTTCTCAGTTTCCCCAAAGACAGTGTTAATGGACTGCTCCACGAAACATAAGTGTAACTCTGTGAGATGAATTCACACATCACCAAGAAGTTTCTAAGAAAGCTTCTTTCCAGTTTTCATATGTGGATATTTCCTTTGTCACTGTAATGTTCATTGCGCTGTGAAGTATCTAATTGCAGATCTCCAGAAAACTGTGCTAACAAACTGATCACTGAAGAGAAACGTGTAACTCTGTGAGTTGCATTCACACATGGCAATGCAGTTTCTCAGAAAGCTTCTCTTTAGTTATTATGTGAGGATATTTCCTTTATCACCATGTGCCCCTACAGGCTCCAAAATATCACTTTGCAGATTCCACGAGAAGAGTGTTAGCAACTTCTTCTTGAGGCAGAGGTTGTAACTCTGTGAGATGAACTCACAGATCAGAAAGAAGTTTCTCAGAAAGCTTCTTTCACGTTTTGAACGGAAGAAATTTCCTTTATCAGCGTAGGCCTCAATGTGATCCAAAGAAGCCCTTCTCAGTTTCCCCAAAGACAGTGTTAATGGACTGCTCCACGAAACATAAGTGTAACTCTGTGAGATGAATTCACACATCACCAAGAAGTTTCTAAGAAAGCTTCTTTCCAGTTTTCATATGTGGATATTTCCTTTGTGACTGTAATGTTCATTGCGCTGTGAAGTATCTAATTGCAGATTTCCAGAAAACTGTGCTAACAAACTGATCACTGAAGAGAAACGTGTAACTCTGTGAGTTGCATTCACACATGACAATGCAGTTTCTCAGAAAGCTTCTCTTTAGTTATTATGTGAGGATATTTGCTTTATCACCATGGCTGCAATAGACTCCAAATATCACTTTGCAGATTCCACGAAAAGAGTGTTAGCAATCTGCTTCTTGAGGCAGAGTTTGTAACTCTGTGAGATGAACTCACAGATCAGAAAGAAGTTTCTCAGAAAGCTTCTTTCACGTTTTGAACGGAAGAAATTTCCTTTATCAGCTTAGGCCTCAATGTGATCCAAAGAAGCCCTTCTCAGTTTCCCCAAAGACAGTGTTAATGGACTGCTCCACGAAACATAAGTGTAACTTCTGTGAGATGAATTCACACATCACCAAGAAGTTTCTAAGAAAGCTTCTTTCCAGTTTTCATATGTGGATATTTCCTTTGTCACTGTAATGTTCATTGCGCTGTGAAGTATCTAATTGCAGATCTCCAGAAAACTGTGCTAACAAACTGATCACTGAAGAGAAACGTGTAACTCTGTGAGTTGCATTCACACATGGCAATGCAGTTTCTCAGAAAGCTTCTCTTTAGTTATTATGTGAGGATATTTCCTTTATCACCATGTGCCCCTACAGGCTCCAAAATATCACTTTGCAGATTCCACGAGAAGAGTGTTAGCAAACTTCTTCTTGAGGCAGAGGTTGTAACTCTGTGAGATGAACTCACAGATCAGAAAGAAGTTTCTCAGAAAGCTTCTTTCACGTTTTGAACGGAAGAAATTTCCTTTATCAGCGTAGGCCTCAATGTGATCCAAAGAAGCCCTTCTCAGTTTCCCCAAAGACAGTGTTAATGGACTGCTCCACGAAACATAAGTGTAACTCTGTGAGATGAATTCACACATCACCAAGAAGTTTCTAAGAAAGCTTCTTTCCAGTTTTCATATGTGGATATTTCCTTTGTGACTGTAATGTTCATTGCGCTGTGAAGTATCTAATTGCAGATTTCCAGAAAACTGTGCTAACAAACTGATCACTGAAGAGAAACGTGTAACTCTGTGAGTTGCATTCACACATGACAATGCAGTTTCTCAGAAAGCTTCTCTTTAGTTATTATGTGAGGATATTTGCTTTATCACCATGGGCTGCAATAGACTCCCAAATATCACTTTGCAGATTCCACGAAAAGAGTGTTAGCAATCTGCTTCTTGAGGCAGAGTTTGTAACTCTGTGAGATGAACTCACAGATCAGAAAGAAGTTTCTCAGAAAGCTTCTTTCACGTTTTGAACGGAAGAAATTTCCTTTATCAGCTTAGGCCTCAATGTGATCCAAAGAAGCCCTTCTCAGTTTCCCCAAAGACAGTGTTAATGGACTGCTCCACGAAACATAAGTGTAACTCTGTGAGATGAATTCACACATCACCAAGAAGTTTCTAAGAAAGCTTCTTTCCAGTTTTCATATGTGGATATTTCCTTTGTCACTGTAATGTTCATTGCGCTGTGAAGTATCTAATTGCAGATCTCCAGAAAACTGTGCTAACAAACTGATCACTGAAGAGAAACGTGTAACTCTGTGAGTTGCATTCACACATGGCAATGCAGTTTCTCAGAAAGCTTCTCTTTAGTTATTATGTGAGGATATTTCCTTTATCACCATGTGCCCCTACAGGCTCCCAAATATCACTTTGCAGATTCCACGAGAAGAGTGTTAGCAAACTTCTTCTTGAGGCAGAGGTTGTAACTCTGTGAGATGAACTCACAGATCAGAAAGAAGTTTCTCAGAAAGCTTCTTTCACGTTTTGAACGGAAGAAATTTCCTTTATCAGCGTAGGCCTCAATGTGATCCAAAGAAGCCCTTCTCAGTTTCCCCAAAGACAGTGTTAATGGACTGCTCCACGAAACATAAGTGTAACTCTGTGAGATGAATTCACACATCACCAAGAAGTTTCTAAGAAAGCTTCTTTCCAGTTTTCATATGTGGATATTTCCTTTGTCACTGTAATGTTCATTGCGCTGTGAAGTATCTAATTGCAGATTTCCAGAAAACTGTGCTAACAAACTGATCACTGAAGAGAAACGTGTAACTCTGTGAGTTGCATTCACACATGACAATGCAGTTTCTCAGAAAGCTTCTCTTTAGTTATTATGTGAGGATATTTGCTTTATCACCATGGGCTGCAATAGACTCCCAAATATCACTTTGCAGATTCCACGAAAAGAGTGTTAGCAATCTGCTTCTTGAGGCAGAGTTTGTAACTCTGTGAGATGAACTCACAGATCAGAAAGAAGTTTCTCAGAAAGCTTCTTTCACGTTTTGAACGGAAGAAATTTCCTTTATCAGCTTAGGCCCCAATGTGATCCAAAGAAGCCCTTCTCAGTTTCCCCAAAGACAGTGTTAATGGACTGCTCCACGAAACATAAGTGTAACTCTGTGAGATGAATTCACACATCACCAAGAAGTTTCTAAGAAAGCTTCTTTCCAGTTTTCATATGTGGATATTTCCTTTGTCACTGTAATGTTCATTGCGCTGTGAAGTATCTAATTGCAGATTTCCAGAAAACTGTGCTAACAAACTGATCACTGAAGAGAAACGTGTAACTCTGTGAGTTGCATTCACACATGGCAATGCAGTTTCTCAGAAAGCTTCTCTTTAGTTATTATGTGAGGATATTTCCTTTATCACCATGGGCCCCTACTAGGACTCCCAAATATCACTTTGCAGATTCCACGAGAAGAGTGTTAGCAAACTTCTTCTTGAGGCAGAGTTTGTAACTCTGTGAGATGAACTCACAGATCAGAAAGAAGTTTCTCAGAAAGCTTCTTTCACGTTTTGAACGGAAGAAATTTCCTTTATCAGCTTAGGCCCTCAATGTGATCCAAAGAAGCCCTTCTCAGTTTCCCCAAAGACAGTGTTAATGGACTGCTCCACGAAACATAAGTGTAACTCTGTGAGATGAATTCACACATCACCAAGAAGTTTCTAAGAAAGCTTCTTTCCAGTTTTCATATGTGGATATTTCCTTTGTCACTGTAATGTTCATTGCGCTGTGAAGTATCTAATTGCAGATCTCCAGAAAACTGTGCTAACAAACTGATCACTGAAGAGAAACGTGTAACTCTGTGAGTTGCATTCACACATGCAATGCAGTTTCTCAGAAAGCTTCTCTTTAGTTATTATGTGAGGATATTTCCTTTATCACCATGTGCCCCTACAGGCTCCCAAATATCACTTTGCAGATTCCACGAGAAGAGTGTTAGCAAACTTCTTCTTGAGGCAGAGGTTGTAACTCTGTGAGATGAACTCACAGATCAGAAAGAAGTTTCTCAGAAAGCTTCTTTCACGTTTTGAACGGAAGAAATTTCCTTTATCAGCGTAGGCCTCAATGTGATCCAAAGAAGCCCTTCTCAGTTTCCCCAAAGACAGTGTTAATGGACTGCTCCACGAAACATAAGTGTAACTCTGTGAGATGAATTCACACATCACCAAGAAGTTTCTAAGAAAGCTTCTTTCCAGTTTTCATATGTGGATATTTCCTTTGTCACTGTAATGTTCATTGCGCTGTGAAGTATCTAATTGCAGATTTCCAGAAAACTGTGCTAACAAACTGATCACTGAAGAGAAACGTGTAACTCTGTGAGTTGCATTCACACATGACAATGCAGTTTCTCAGAAAGCTTCTCTTTAGTTATTATGTGAGGATATTTGCTTTATCACCATGGGCTGCAATAGACTCCCAAATATCACTTTGCAGATTCCACGAAAAGAGTGTTAGCAATCTGCTTCTTGAGGCAGAGTTTGTAACTCTGTGAGATGAACTCACAGATCAGAAAGAAGTTTCTCAGAAAGCTTCTTTCACGTTTTGAACGGAAGAAATTTCCTTTATCAGCGTAGGCCTCAATGTGATCCAAAGAAGCCCTTCTCAGTTTCCCCAAAGACAGTGTTAATGGACTGCTCCACGAAACATAAGTGTAACTCTGTGAGATGAATTCACACATCACCAAGAAGTTTCTAAGAAAGCTTCTTTCCAGTTTTCATATGTGGATATTTCCTTTGTCACTGTAATGTTCATTGCGCTGTGAAGTATCTAATTGCAGATCTCCAGAAAACTGTGCTAACAAACTGATCACTGAAGAGAAACGTGTAACTCTGTGAGTTGCATTCACACATGGCAATGCAGTTTCTCAGAAAGCTTCTCTTTAGTTATTATGTGAGGATATTTCCTTTATCACCATGTGCCCCTACAGGCTCCAAAATATCACTTTGCAGATTCCACGAGAAGAGTGTTAGCAAACTTCTTCTTGAGGCAGAGGTTGTAACTCTGTGAGATGAACTCACAGATCAGAAAGAAGTTTCTCAGAAAGCTTCTTTCACGTTTTGAACGGATGAAATTTCCTTTATCAGCGTAGGCCTCAATGTGATCCAAAGAAGCCCTTCTCAGTTTCCCCAAAGACAGTGTTAATGGACTGCTCCACGAAACATAAGTGTAACTCTGTGAGATGAATTCACACATCACCAAGAAGTTTCTAAGAAAGCTTCTTTCTAGTTTTCATATGTGGATATTTCCTTTGTCACTGTAATGTTCATTGCGCTGTGAAGTATCTAATTGCAGATTTCCAGAAAACTGTGCTAACAAACTGATCACTGAAGAGAAACGTGTAACTCTGTGAGTTGCATTCACACATGACAATGCAGTTTCTCAGAAAGCTTCTCTTTAGTTATTATGTGAGGATATTTGCTTTATCACCATGGGCTGCAATAGACTCCCAAATATCACTTTGCAGATTCCACGAAAAGAGTGTTAGCAATCTGCTTCTTGAGGCAGAGTTTGTAACTCTGTGAGATGAACTCACAGATCAGAAAGAAGTTTCTCAGAAAGCTTCTTTCACGTTTTGAACGGAAGAAATTTCCTTTATCAGCGTAGGCCTCAATGTGATCCAAAGAAGCCCTTCTCAGTTTCCCCAAAGACAGTGTTAATGGACTGCTCCACGAAACATAAGTGTAACTCTGTGAGATGAATTCACACATCACCAAGAAGTTTCTAAGAAAGCTTCTTTCCAGTTTTCATATGTGGATATTTCCTTTGTCACTGTAATGTTCATTGCGCTGTGAAGTATCTAATTGCAGATTTCCAGAAAACTGTGCTAACAAACTGATCACTGAAGAGAAACGTGTAACTCTGTGAGTTGCATTCACACATGACAATGCAGTTTCTCAGAAAGCTTCTCTTTAGTTATTATGTGAGGATATTTGCTTTATCACCATGGGCTGCAATAGACTCCCAAATATCACTTTGCAGATTCCACGAAAAGAGTGTTAGCAATCTTCTTCTTGAGGCAGAGTTTGTAACTCTGTGAGATGAACTCACAGATCAGAAAGAAGTTTCTCAGAAAGCTTCTTTCACGTTTTGAACGGAAGAAATTTCCTTTATCAGCTTAGGCCTCAATGTGATCCAAAGAAGCCCTTCTCAGTTTCCCCAAAGACAGTGTTAATGGACTGCTCCACGAAACATAAGTGTAACTCTGTGAGATGAATTCACACATCACCAAGAAGTTTCTAAGAAAGCTTCTTTCCTAGTTTTCATATGTGGATATTTCCTTTGTCACTGTAATGTTCATTGCGCTATGAAGTATCTAATTGCAGATCTCCAGAAAACTGTGCTAACAAACTGATCACTGAAGAGAAACGTGTAACTCTGTGAGTTGCATTCACACATGGCAATGCAGTTTCTCAGAAAGCTTCTCTTTAGTTATTATGTGAGGATATTTCCTTTATCACCATGTGCCCCTATGGGCTCCCAATATCACTTTGCAGATCCACGGAAAGTGTGTTAGCAAACTGCTTCTTGAGGCAGAGTTTGTAACTCTGTGAGATGAACTCACAGATCAGAAAGAAGTTTCTCAGAAAGCTTCTTTCTCATTTTTATTGGAAGATGTTTCCATTGGCCCCTTTGGTTTCAAAGGGATCGGAATATCTCTTCTCAGATTCCACACAAATAGGGCCAGGCCACGGCCACCACGAAATACAGCTGCAATTAGTGAGTTGAATTCACACATCACAAAGCGGTTTCTCAGAAAGCTTCTTTCTTAGTAAGACGAGGTTATTTGTGTCTTGGAGCGCCACCGTGTGTCCTATGCAGATTCTGCGAAAAATCTGCTAGCAAGTTTCTCAGTGGAAACAATGATGGACATCTGTGGGCTGAATTCACCCACAACAAAGAAGTGTCTGAGAAGGCTTCTCTGCAGGTTTCTCTGAGGATAGTTCCTTATTCAGCATGCGATTCAACGATATCCAAGACATCACATCAGAGATTCCTCAAAATGAGTGCTAGGAAACTCCCCGAGAAAGGGTGATAGAACACTGTGAAATGAATTCACATATCACAAAACAGTTTCTCAGAAAGCTTGGTTCTGCTTTCTATTGGAGGGTATTTCTTTTCTCCTTCTATTCTTCAAAGCTATCTGAAATATCACTTCTCGGAATCCACGGAAACAGTCCTAAGAAACGGCTCCAAAAAACCCTGGCGTAACTCTGTGAGTTGCATTCACACATGGCAATGCAGTTCTCAGAAAGCTTCTCTTTAGTTATTATGGGGGATATTTCCTTTATCACCATGGGACCCTATGGGCTCCCAAATATCACTTTGCAGATTCCACGAGAAGAGTGTTAGCAAACTTCTTCTTGAGGCAGAGGTTGTACACTGTGAGATGAAGTCACAGATCAGAAAGAAGTTTCTCAGAAAGCTTCTTTCACGTTTTGAACGGATGAAATTTCCTTTATCAGCGTAGGCCTCAATGTGATCCAAAGAAGCCCTTCTCAGTTTCCCCAAAGACAGTGTAATGGACTGCTCCACGAAACATAAGTGTAACTCTGTGAGATGAATTCACACATCACCAAGAAGTTTCTAAGAAAGCTTCTTTCTAGTTTTCATACTGTGGATATTTCCTTTGTCACTGTAATGTTCATTGCGCTGTGAAGTATCTAATTGCAGATTTCCAGAAAACTGTGCTAACAAACTGATCACTGAAGAGAAACGTGTAACTCTGTGAGTTGCATTCACACATGGCAATGCAGTTTCTCAGAAAGCTTCTCTTTAGTTATTATGTGAGGATATTTCCTTTATCACCATGGCTGCCCCTACAGGCTCCCAAATATCACTTTGCAGATTCCACGAAAAGAGTGTTAGCAATCTTCTTCTTGAGGCAGAGGTTGTAACTCTGTGAGATGAACTCACAGATCAGAAAGAAGTTTCTCAGAAAGCTTCTTTCACGTTTGAACGGAAGAAATTTCCTTTATCAGCTTAGGCCTCAATGTGATCCAAAGAAGCCCTTCTCAGTTTCCCCAAAGACAGTGTTAATGGACTGCTCCACGAAACATAAGTGTAACTCTGTGAGATGAATTCACACATCACCAAGAAGTTCTAAGAAAGCTTCTTTCCAGTTTTCATATGTGGATATTTCCTTTGTCACTGTAATGTTCATTGCGCTGTGAAGTATCTAATTGCAGATTTCCAGAAAACTGTGCTAACAAACTGATCACTGAAGAGAAACGTGTAACTCTGTGAGTTGCATTCACACATGCAATGCAGTTTCTCAGAAAGCTTCTCTTTAGTTATTATGTGAGGATATTTTCTTTATCACCATGGGCTGCAATAGGCTCCCAAATATCACTTTGCAGATTCCAAGAAAAGAGTGTTAGCAACTTCTTCTTGAGGCAGAGGTTGTAACTCTGTGAGATGAACTCACAGATCAGAAAGAAGTTTCTCAGAAAGCTTCTTTCACGTTTTGAACGGAATGAAATTTCCTTATCAGCGTAGGCCTCAATGTGATCCAAAGAAGCCCTTCTCAGTTTCCCCAAAGACAGTGTTAATGGACTGCTCCACGAAACATAAGTGTAACTCTGTGAGATGAATTCACACATCACCAAGAAGTTTCTAAGAAAGCTTCTTTCCTAGTTTTCATATGTGGATATTTCCTTTGTGACTGTAATGTTCATTGCGCTGTGAAGTATCTAATTGCAGATTTCCAGAAAACTGTGCTAACAAACTGATCACTGAAGAGAAACGTGTAACTCTGTGAGTTGCATTCACACATGACAATGCAGTTTCTCAGAAAGCTTCTCTTTAGTTATTATGTGAGGATATTGCCTTTATCACCATGGGCTGCCAATAGACTCCCAAATATCACTTTGCAGATTCCACGAAAAGAGTGTTAGCAATCTGCTTCTTGAGGCAGAGTTTGTAACTCTGTGAGATGAACTCACAGATCAGAAAGAAGTTTCTCAGAAAGCTTCTTTCACGTTTTGAACGGAAGAAATTTCCTTTATCAGCTTAGGCCTCAATGTGATCCAAAGAAGCCCTTCTCAGTTTCCCCAAAGACAGTGTTAATGGACTGCTCCACGAAAACATAAGTGTAACTCTGTGAGATGAATTCACACATCACCAAGAAGTTTCTAAGAAAGCTTCTTTCCAGTTTTCATATGTGGATATTTCCTTTGTCACTGTAATGTTCATTGCGCTGTGAAGTATCTAATTGCAGATTCTCCAGAAAACTGTGCTAACAAACTGATCACTGAAGAGAAACGTGTAACTCTGTGAGTTGCATTCACACATGATCAATGCAGTTTCTCAGAAAGCTTCTCTTTAGTTATTATGTGAGGATATTTCCTTTATCACCATGGCTGCCCCTAAGACTCCAAATATCACTTTGCAGATTCCACGAAAAGAGTGTTAGCAATATGCTTCTTGAGCAGAGTTTGTAACTCTGTGAGATGAACTCACAGATCAGAAAGAAGTTTCTCAGAAAGCTTCTTTCACGTTTTGAACGGAAGAAATTTCCTTTATCAGCTTAGGCCTCAATGTGATCCAAAGAAGCCCTTCTCAGTTTCCCCAAAGACAGTGTTAATGGACTGCTCCACGAAACATAAGTGCAACTCTGTGAGATGAATTCACACTTCACCAAGAAGTTTCTAAGAAAGCTTTCTTCTAGTTTTCATCTGTGGATATTTCCTTTGTCACTGTAATGTTCATTGCGCTATGAAGTATCTAATTGCAGATCTCCAGAAAACTGTGCTAACAAATGATCACTGAAGGGAAACGTGTAACTCTGTGAGTTGCATTCACACATGGCAATGCAGTTTCTCAGAAAGCTTCTCTTTAGTTATTATGTGAGGATATTTCCTTTATCACATGTGCCCCTATGGGCTCCCAATTATCACTTTGCAG